>NC_053395.1:110540498-110605270 GCF_905171765.1 Bufo bufo | reverse complement strand
GTGGTGCAACGTGACGTTGGTGGATAGAGCGAGACATGATGTCCCAGATGTGCTCAATTGGATTCAGGTCTGGGGAACGGGCGGGCCAGTCCATAGCATCAATGCCTTCGTCTTGCAGGAACTGCTGACACACTTCAGCCACATGAGGTCTAGCATTGTCTTGCATTAGGAGGAACCCAGGGCCAACCGCACCAGCATATGGTCTCACAAGAGGTCTGAGGATCTCATCTCGGTACCTAATGGCAGTCAGGCTACCTCTGGCGAGCACATGGAGGGCTGTGCGGCCCTCCAAAGAAATGCCACAACACACCATTACTGACCCAACGCCAAACCGGTCATGCTGGAGGATGTTGCAGGCAGCAGAACGTTCTCCACGGCGTCTCCAGACTCTGTCACGTCTGTCACATGTGCTCAGTGTGAACCTGCTTTCATCTGTGAAGAGCACAGGGCGCCAGTGGCGAATTTGCCAATCTTGGTGTTCTCTGGCAAATGCCAAACGTCCTGCACGGTGTTGGGCTGTAAGCACAACCCCCACCTGTGGACGTCGGGCCCTCATATCACCTTCATGGAGTCTGTTTCTGACCATTTGAGCAGACACATGCACATTTGTGGCCTGCTGGAGGTCATTTTGCAGGGCTCTGGCAGTGCTCCTCCTGTTCCTCCTTGCACAAAGGCGGAGGTAGCGGTCCTGCTGCTGGGTTGTTGCCCTCCTACACGTCTCCTGATGTACTGGCCTGTCTCCTGGTAGTGCCTCCATGCTCTGGACACTACGCTGACAGACACAGCAAACCTTCTTGCCACAGCTCGCATTGATGTGCCATCCTGGATAAGCTGCACTACCTGAGCCACTTGTGTGGGTTGTAGACTCCGTCTCATGCTACCACTAGAGTGAAAGCATTCAAAAGTGACCAAAACATCAGCCAGGAAGCATAGGAACTGAGAAGTGGTCTGTGATCACCAACTGAAGAACCACTTCTTTATTGGGGGTGTCTTGCTAATTGCCTATAATTTCCACCTGTTGTCTATCCCATTTTCACAACAGCATGTGAAATTGATTGTCACTCAGTGTTGCTTCCTAAGTGGACAGTTTGATTTCACAGAAGTGTGATTGACTTGGAGTTACATTGTGTTGTCTAAGTGTTCCCTTTATTTTTTTGAGCAGTGTATATATATATATATATATATATATATATATATATATATACACACATATACACTCACCTAAAGAATTATTAGGAACACCTGTTCTATTTCTCATTAATGTAATTATCTAGTCAACCAATCACATGGCAGTTGCTTCAATGTATTTAGGGGGGTGGTCCTGGTCAGGACAATCTCCTGAACTCCAAACTGAATGTCAGAATGGGAAAGAAAGGTGATTTAAGCAATTTTGAGCGTGGCATGGTTGTTGGTGCCAGACGGGCCGGTCTGAGTATTTCACAATCTGCTCAGTTACTGGGATTTTTACTCACAACCATTTCTAGGGTTTACAAAGAATGGTGTGAAAAGGGAAAAACATCCAGTATGCGGCAGTCCTGTGGGCAAAAATGCCTTGTGGATGCTAGAGGTCAGAGGAGAATGGGCCGACTGATTCAAGCTGATAGAAGAGCAACGTTGACTGAAATAACCACTCGTTACAACCGAGGTATGCAGCAAAGCATTTGTGAAGCCACAACACGCACAACCTTGAGGCGGATGGGCTACAAGAGCAGAAGACCCCACCGGGTACCACTCATCTCCACTACAAATAGAAAAAAGAGGCTACAATTTGCACAAGATCACCAAAATTGGACTGTTGAAGACTAGAAAAATGTTGCCTGGTCTGATAAGTCTCAATTTCTGTTGGGACATTCAAATGGTAGAGTCCGAATTTGGCGTAAACAGAATGAGAACATGTATCCATCCTCTGATGGCTACTTCCAGCAGGATAATGCACCATGTCACAAAGCTCGAATCATTTCAAATTGGTTTCTTGAACATGACAATGAGTTCACTGTACTAAAATGGCCCCCACAGTCACCAGATCTCAACCCAATAGAGCATCTTTGGGATGTGGTGGAATGGGAGCTTCGTGCCCTGTATGTGCATCCCTCAAATCTCCATCAACTGCAAGATGCTATCCTATCAATATGGGCCAACATTTCTAAAGAATGCTATAAGCATCTTGTTGAATCAATGCCATGTAGAATTAAGTCAGTTTTGAAGGCAAAAGGGGGTCCAACACCGTATTAGTATGGTGTTCCTAATAATTCTTTAGGTGAGTGCAATTATATATATATATATATATATATACATATACATACACACACAGGGAGTGCAGAATTATTAGGCAAGTTGTATTTTTGAGGATTAATTTTATTATTGAACAACAACAATGTTCTCAATGAACCCAAAAAACTCATTAATATCAAAGCTGAATATTTTTGGAAGTAGTTTTTAGTTTGTTTTTAGTTTTAGCTATTTTAGGGGGATATCTGTGTGTGCAGTTGACTATTACTGTGCATAATTATTAGGCAACTTAACAAAAAACAAATATATACCCATTTCAATTATTTATTTTTACCAGTGAAACCAATATAACATCTCAACATTCACAAATATACATTTCTGACATTCAAAAACAAAACAAAAACAAATCAGTGACCAATATAGCCACCTTTCTTTGCAAGGACACTCAAAAGCCTGCCATCCATGGATTCTGTCAGTGTTTTGATCTGTTCACCATCAACATTGCGTGCAGCAGCAACCACAGCCTCCCAGACACTGTTCAGAGAGGTGTACTGTTTTCCCTCCTTGTAAATCTCACATTTGATGATGGACCACAGGTTCTCAATGGGGTTCAGATCAGGTGAACAAGGAGGCCATGTCATTAGATTTTCTTCTTTTATACCCTTTCTTGCCAGCCACGCTGTGGAGTACTTGGACGCGTGTGATGGAGCATTGTCCTGCATGAAAATCATGTTTTTCTTGAAGGATGCAGACTTCTTCCTGTACCACTGCTTGAAGAAGGTGTCTTCCAGAAACTGGCAGTAGGACTGGGAGTTGAGCTTGACTCCATCCTCAACCCGAAAAGGCCCCACAAGCTCATCTTTGATGATACCAGCCCAAACCAGTACTCCACCTCCACCTTGCTGGCGTCTGAGTCGGACTGGAGCTCTCTGCCCTTTACCAATCCAGCCACTGGCCCATCCATCTGGCCCATCAAGACTCACTCTTATTTCATCAGTCCATAAAACCTTAGAAAAATCAGTCTTGAGATATTTCTTGGCCCAGTCTTGACGTTTCAGCTTGTGTGTCTTGTTCAGTGGTGGTCATCTTTCATCCTTTCTTACCTTGGCCATGTCTCTGAGTATTGCACACCTTGTGCTTTTGGGCACTCCAGTGATGTTGCAGCTCTGAAATATGGCCAAACTGGTGGCAAGTGGCATCTTGGCAGCTGCACGCTTGACTTTTCTCAGTTCATGGGCAGTTATTTTGCGCCTTGGTTTTTCCACACGCTTCTTGCAACCCTGTTGACTATTTTGAATGAAACGCTTGATTGTTCGATGATCACGCTTCAGAAGCTTTGCAATTTTAAGAGTGCTGCATCCCTCTGCAAGATATCTCACTATTTTTGACTTTTCTGAGCCTGTCAAGTCCTTCTTTTGACCCATTTTGCCAAAGGAAAGGAAGTTGCCTAATAATTATGCACACCTAATATAGGGTGTTGATGTCATTAGACCACACCCCTTCTCATTACAGAGATGCACATCACCTAATATGCTTAATTGGTAGTAGGCTTTCGAGCCTATACAGCTTGGAGTAAGACAACATGCATAAAGAGGATGATGTGGTCAAAATACTCATTTGCCTAATAATTCTGCATTCCCTGTATAATTCCACATGTGTAAATTCATAGTTTTGATGCCTTCAGTGTGAATCTACAATTTTCATAGTTATGAAAATAAAGAAAACTCTTTGAGAAGGTGTGTCCAAACCTTTGGTCTGTACTGTGTGTGTGTGTGTATATACAGTGGAGGAAATAATTATTTGACCCCTCACTGATTTTGTAAGTTTGTCCAATGACAAAGAAATGAAAAGTCTCAGAACAGTATCATTTCAATGGTAGGTTTATTGTAACAGTGGCAGATAGCACATCAAAAGGAAAATCGAAAAAATAACTTTAAATAAAAGATAGCAACTGATTTGCATTTCATTGAGTGAAATAAGTATTTGAACCCTCTAACAAAAAAAGACTTAATACTTGGTGGAAAAACCCTTGTTTGCAAGCACAGAGGTCAAACGTTTCTTGTAATTGATGACCAAGTTTGCGCACATTTTAGGAGGAATGTTGGTCCACTCCTCTTTGCAGATCATCTCTAAATCCCTAAGGTTTCGAGGCTGTCTCTGTGCAACTCTGAGCTTGAGCTCCCTCCATAGGTTTTCGATTGGATTAAGGTCCGGAGACTGACTAGGCCACTCCATGACCTTAATGTGCTTCTTCTTGAGCCACTCCTTTGTTGCCTTTGCTGTATGTTTTGGGTCATTGTCGTGCTGGAACACCCATCCACGACCCATTTTCAGTTTCCTGGCAGAGGGAAGGAGGTTGTCGCTCAGGATTTCACGATACATGGCTCCGTCCATTTTCCCGTTAATGCGAATAAGTTGTCCTGTGCCCTTAGCAGAAAAACACCCCCAAAGCAAAATGTTTCCACCCCCATGCTTGACGGTGGGGACGGTGTTTTGGGGGTCATAGGCAGCATTTTTCTTCCTCCAAACATAGCGAGTTGAGTTAATGCCAAAGAGCTCTATTTTGGTCTCATCAGACCACAGCACCTTCTCCCAGTCACTCTCTGAATCATTCAGGTGTTCATTGGCAAACTTCAGACGGGCCTGCACATGTGCCTTCCTGAGCAGGGGGACCTTGCGAGCCCTGCAGGATTTTAATCCATTGCGGTGTAATGTGTTTCCAATGGTTTTCTTGGTGACTGTGGTCCCTGCTAATTTGAGGTCATTAACTAACTCCTCCCGTGTAGTTCTTGGATGCTTTTTCACCTTTCTCAGAACCATTGACACCCCACGAGGTGAGATCTTGCGTGGAGCCCCAGAGCGAGGTCGATTGATGGTCATTTTGTGCTCCTTCCATTTTCGAACAATCGCACCAACAGTTGTCACCTTCTCTCCCAGCTTCTTGCTAATGGTTTTGTAGCCCATTCCAGCCTTGTGCAGGTCTACAATTTTGTCTCTGACATCCTTGGACAGCTCTTTGGTCTTTCCCATGTTGGAGAGTTTGGAGTCTGCTTGATTGATTGATTCTGTGGACAGGTGTCTTTTATACAGGTGACTAGTTAAGACAGGTGTCCTTAATGAGGGTGACTAATTGAGTAGAAGTGTCTAACCACTCTGTGGGAGCCAGAACTCTTAATGGTTGGTAGGGGTTCAAATACTTATTTCACTCAATGAAATGCAAATCAGTTGCTATCTTTTATTTAAAGTTATTTTTTCGATTTTCCTTTTGATGTGCTATCTGCCACTGTTACAATAAACCTACCATTGAAATGATACTGTTCTGAGACTTTTCATTTCTTTGTCATTGGACAAACTTACAAAATCAGTGAGGGGTCAAATAATTATTTCCTCCACTGTATATATATATATATATACACTGCGTGCAGAATTATTAGGCAAATGAGTATTTTGACCACATCATCCTCTTTATGCATGTTGTCTTACTCCAAGCTGTATAGGCTCGAAAGACTGGAGCTCTCTGCCCTTTACCAATCCAGCCACGGGCCCATCCATCTGGCCCATCAAGACTCACTCTCATTTCATCAGTCCATAAAACCTTAGAAAAATCAGTCTTGAGATATTTCTTGGCCCAGTCTTGACGTTTCAGCTTGTGTGTCTTGTTCAGTGGTGGTCGTCTTTCAGCCTTTCTTACCTTGGCCATGTCTCTGAGTATTGCACACCTTGTGCTTTTGGGCACTCCAGTGATGTTGCAGCTCTGAAATATGGCCAAACTGGTGGCAAGTGGCATCTTGGCAGCTGCACGCTTGACTTTTCTCAGTTCATGGACAGTTATTTTGCGCCTTGGTTTTTCCACACGCTTCTTGCGACCCTGTTGACTATTTTGAATGAAACGCTTGATTGTTCGATGATCACGCTTCAGAAGCTTTGCAATTTTAACCACTTTCCATCTGGGCCCTTTGCCCCCTTCCTGACCAGGCCAAATTTTGCAAAACTGACATATCTCACTTTATGTGGTAATAACTTTGGAACGCCTTTATTTATCCAAGTCATTCAGAGATTGTTTTCTCGTGACACATTGTACTTCATGATAGTCATAAATTTGAGTCAAAATATTTCACCTTTATTTATGAAAAAATCCCAAATTTACCCAAAAATTTGAAAAATTCGCAATTTTCTAAATTTCAATTTCTCTGCTTTTAAAACAGAAAGTGATACCTCATAAAATATTTATTATGTAACATTCCCCATATGTCTACTTTATGTTGGCATCATTTTGGAAATGTCATTTTATTTTTTTAGGACGTTAGAAGGCTTAGAAGTTTAGAAGGAATTCTTCAAATTTTTAAGAAAATTGCCAAAATCCACTTTATAAGGACCAGTTCAGGTCTGAAGTCACTTTGTGGGGCCTACATAGTGGATACCCCCATAAATGACCCCATTGTAGAAACTACACCCCTCAAGGTATTCAAAACCGATTTTACAAACTTTGTTAACCCTTTAGGCGTTCCACAAGAATTAAAGGAAAATGGAGATCAAATTTTTACATTTCACTTTTTTGGCAGATTTTCCATTTTAATCAATTTTTTTCTTTAACACATCGATGGTTAACAGCCAAACAAAACTCAATATTTATTACCCAGATTCTGCGGTTTACAGAAACACCCCACATGTGGTCATAAACTGCTGTATGGGCACACGGCAGGGCGCAGAAGAAAAGGAACTCCACATGGTTTTTAGATGCCATGTCCCATTTGAAGCCCCCTGATGCACCCTTACAGTAGAAACTCCCAAGAAGTGACCCCATTTTGGAAACTAGGGGATAAGGTGCCAGTTTTATTAATACTATTTTTGGGTACATATGATTTTTTGATCATTCATTATAACACTTTATGGGGCAAGGTGACCAAAAAATTGGTTGTTTTAGCACAGTTTCTATTTATTTATTTTTACAGCGTTCACCTGAGGGGTTCAGTCAAGTGACATTTTTATAGAGCAGATTGTTACGGACGTGGCGATACCTAATATGTATACTTTTTCTCATTTATCTAAGTTTTACACAATAATAGCATTTTTGAAACAAATAAATTATGTTTTAATGTGTCCATGTTCTGAGAGCTATAGTTTTTTAATTTTTTGAGAGATTTTCTTATGTAGGGGCTCACTTTTTGCGGGATGAGGTGACGGTTTTATTGGTACTATTTTGTGGGACATACGCATTTTTGATCACTTGGTGTTGCACCTTTTGTGATGCAAGGTGACAAAAATTGCTTGTTTTGACACAGTTTTTTTTTTTTTTTTTTACGGTGTTCACCCGAGGGGTTAGGTCATGTGATATTTTTATAGAGCTGGTTTTTACGGACGCGGCGATACCTAATATGTCTATTTTATTTTATTTTTTCTATTTTTAATTATTTTTTTTATTTCTTACTTGGGAACTTTTTTTTTTTTTTACATGTGAAACTTTATTTTATTTTTTCAACCCTTTATTTTTTTTTACACTTTTCGTCCCCCATAAGGTCATACAAGACCTCTGGGGGACATTTGCTTCACTTTTTCTTTTTTTTTTCACTGTTGATTTCTCCTGTAACTGGGGCTGACATAGTAGCCCCAGTTACAGAAGAAATGCACCCCTATAGAGGCTGTACAGCAGCAATCCTGCGCTGTACAGCCTCACAGCAGGGCTGATCGAGGTCTCTGAGAGACCTCACACAGCCCCTGCACTCTCCGGTCACATGACCGCCGGGCCGGAACAGGAAGCGCACTGTGTCTGCAGCGATCGTGAAGGCAGGGACACCTGGGAACTGTCCCTGCCTTGTCTTAGGGTTGCCCTGCTGTCACTGACAGCGGGCAACCCGATCAGCAGCTGCACGATTAGCGTGCAGCTGCTATTTCTGACAGGACGTTCTAAAACGTGCTGTTAGAAATAGACGTCCACCCATAGGACGTTTATAGTCTATGGGCAGACGTGAGGCGGTTAAGAGTGCTGCATCCCTCTGCAAGATATCTCACTTTTTTTTACTTTTCTGAGCCTGTCAAGTCCTTCTTTTGACCCATTTTGCCAAAGGAAAGGAAGTTGCCTAATAATTATGCACACCTAATATAGGGTGTTGATGTCATTAGACCACACCCCTTCTCATTACAGAGATGCACATCACCTAATATGCTTAATTGGTAGTAGGCTTTCGAGCCTATACAGCTTGGAGTAAGACAACATGCATAAAGAGGATGATGTGGTCAAAATACTCATTTGCCTAATAATTCTGCACGCAGTGTATATATATATATATATATATATATACACACACACAGTACAGACCAAAGGTTTGGACACACCTTCTCAAAGAGTTTTCTTTATTTTCATAACTATGAAAATTGTAGATTCACACTGAAGGCATCAAAACTATGAATTTACACATGTGGAATTATACAGGGAGTGCAGAATTATTAGGCAAATGAGTATTTTGACCACATCATCCTCTTTATGCATGTTGTCTTACTCCAAGCTGTATAGGCTCGAAAGCCTACTACCAATTAAGCATATTAGGTGATGTGCATCTCTGTAATGAGAAGGGGTGTGGTCTAATGACATCAACACCCTATATTAGGTGTGCATAATTATTAGGCAACTTCCTTTCCTTTGGCAAAATGGGTCAAAAGAAGGACTTGACAGGCTCAGAAAAGTCAAAAATAGTGAGATATCTTGCAGAGGGATGCAGCACTCTTAAAATTGCAAAGCTTTTGAAGCGTGATCATCGAACAATCAAGCGTTTCATTCAAAATAGTCAACAGGGTCGCAAGAAGCGTGTGGAAAAACCAAGGCGCAAAATAACTGCCCATGAACTGAGAAAAGTCAAGCGTGCAGCTGCCAAGATGCCACTTGCCACCAGTTTGGCCATATTTCAGAGCTGCAACATCACTGGAGTGCCCAAAAGCACAAGGTGTGCAATACTCAGAGACATGGCCAAGGTAAGAAAGGATGAAAGACGACCACCACTGAACAAGACACACAAGCTGAAACGTCAAGACTGGGCCAAGAAATATCTCAAGACTGATTTTTCTAAGGTTTTATGGACTGATGAAATGAGAGTGGGTCTTGATGGGCCAGATGGATGGGCCAGTGGCTGGATTGGTAAAGGGCAGAGGGCTCCAGTCCGACTCAGACGCCAGCAAGGTGGAGGTGGAGTACTGGTTTGGGCTGGTATCATCAAAGATGAGCTTGTGGGGCCTTTTCGGGTTGAGGATGGAGTCAAGCTCAACTCCCAGTCCTACTGCCAGTTTCTGGAAGACACCTTCTTCAAGCAGTGGTACAGGAAGAAGTCTGCATCCTTCAAGAAAAACATGATTTTCATGCAGGACAATGCTCCATCACACGCGTCCAAGTACTCCACAGCGTGGCTGGCAAGAAAGGGTATAAAAGAAGAAAATCTAATGACATGGCCTCCTTGTTCACCTGATCTGAACCCCATTGAGAACCTGTGGTCCATCATCAAATGTGAGATTTACAAGGAGGGAAAACAGTACACCTCTCTGAACAGTGTCTGGGAGGCTGTGGTTGCTGCTGCACGCAATGTTGATGGTGAACAGATCAAAACACTGACAGAATCCATGGATGGCAGGCTTTTGAGTGTCCTTGCAAAGAAAGGTGGCTATATTGGTCACTGATTTGTTTTTGTTTTGTTTTTGAATGTCAGAAATGTATATTTGTGAATGTTGAGATGCTATATTGGTTTCACTGGTAAAAATAAATAATTGAAATGGGTATATATTTGTTTTTTGTTAAGTTGCCTAATAATTATGCACAGTAATAGTCACCTGCACACACAGATATCCCCCTAAAATAGCTAAAACTAAAAACAAACTAAAAACTACTTCCAAAAATATTCAGCTTTGATATTAATGAGTTTTTTGGGTTCATTGAGAACATGGTTGTTGTTCAATAATAAAATTAATCCTCAAACATACAACTTGCCTAATAATTCTGCACTCCCTGTATAACTATATACACTGACCCTGTATACACTGTGCTGTACCCCATATAACTATATACACTGACCCTGTATACACTGTGCTGTACATCATATAACTGTATACACTGACCCTGTATACACTGTGCTGTACCCCATATAACTATATACACTGACCCTGTATACACTGTGCTGTACCCCATATAACTATATACACTGACCCTGTATACACTGTGCTGTACCCCATATAACTATATACACTGACCCTGTATACACTGTGCTGTACCCCATATAACTATATACACTGACCCTGTACCCCATATAACTATATACACTGACCCTGTATACACTGTGCTGTACCCCATATAACTATATACACTGACCCTGCATACACTGTGCTGTACTCCATATAACTGTATACACTGACGCTGCATATACTGTGCTGTACCCCATATAACTGTATACACTGACCCTGTATACACTGTGCTGTACCCCATATAACTATATACACTGACCCTGTATACACTGTGCTGTACCCCATATAACTATATACACTGACCCTGTATACACTGTGCTGTACCCCATATAACTATATACACTGACCCTGTATACACTGTGCTGTACCCCATATAACTATATACACTGACCCTGTATACACTGTGCTGTACCCCATATAACTATATACACTGACCCTGTATACACTGTGCTGTACCCCATATAACTATATACACTGACCCTGTATACACTGTGCTGTACCCCATTTAACTATATACACTGACCCTGTATACACTGTGCTGTACCCCATATGACTATATACACTGACCCTGTATACACTGTGCTGTACCCCATATGACTATATACACTAACCCTGTATACACCGTGCTGTACCCCATATAACTATATACACTGACCCTGTATACACTGTGCTGTACCCCATATGACTATATACACTAACCCTGTATACACCGTGCTGTACCCCATATAACTATATACACTGACCCTGTATACACTGTGCTGTACCCCATTTAACTATATACACTGACCCTGTATACACTGTGCTGTACCCCATATGACTATATACACTGACCTGGCATACACTGTGCTGTACCCCATATAACTATATACACTGACCCTGCATACACTGTACTGTACCCCATATAACTATATACACTGACCCTGCATACACTGTACTGTACCCCATATAACTATATACACTGACCCTGTATAGACTGTGCTGTACCCCATATAACTATATACACTGACCTGGCATACACTGTGCTGTACCCCATATGACTATATACACTGACCCTGTATACACTGTGCTGTACCCCATATAACTATATACACTGACCCTGTATACACTGTGCTGTACCCCATATAACTATATACACTGACCCTGTATACACTGTGCTGTACCCCATATAACTATATACACTGACCCTGCATACACTGTACTGTACCCCATATAATGTAGGGACTGCAATACAAAGATAAAATAATTACTCCCTCTGCCCCTCCATTACACAGTGCAGTGCCATGTATAAAAAAATCAATAACCTGCTTTCAGCACCGCCAACTCAAACCTCACTCCCTTCCCTTCAGCCATGCCAACATAAGTCCCATGTAAGAAAAAACCTGCTGCCTTTTACCCCCTTCAACACACAATCCTACGTAAATAACATCACTCCTAAACATCTGCCAAAAGGGCCCCAAGTAAGAAAAAGAAATCATTTGTTCCCATCCACAGGCCAGGCTGCACACGCCTCCTCTCTCCACCAACCAGCACTGAAACGTATGTCTGCTGCTATCGTGAGGATCCGCCTCTTCCGCTGACATCACACATACCGGGAGTTACGTCATTCTAATCACTGGGAGATGGCCTCTACTGTTTGACAAGCGCCGAAACGTAATCAGGTGATTCTCCTATGTTTATAAAGGTGCTCAGTGACTACGGTCCCCGGTTCAGCAGTACAGTTAGGGCTTGAGCCTCCCGTGTGGCCTGGAGAATTCGCGGTCCCCACGGGCAGCCGTACAGATACACCGAGGAGATATATATATATATATCTGTGATAATTCTCTTCAGACGACAGTAACTGGTCCAAACATCCAATAGCCAGAGACCAGCAAATGGCTCAAAAAGCCATAGCCTGCATAAACTCACAGTATGAGGTATGTTCTGCTGCTGTAGACCAAGTCAGGGGGATCTGGGACACTGGCCCTTGTTGTGCCCTGGTTACGGTTATTCTGTCCTTGACCCTTTCTACCACAAAGTTTTTTTTTTGCGTTTTAACTTTGCGCTCCCTTCCTTCCCAGAGCCATAACATTTTTATTTTTCTGTTCGCATAGCCGTATGAGGGCTTGTTTTTTGTGGGACTAGGTGTACTTTTCAGTGCGAGTCTGCGACCATTTATTATTGCATGTGGTGTAGTGGGAAGCAGGAAAAAAAAATTCTAAATGGGGTGAAATTGGACAAAAAGTTTTACAGTTTATTTACAGTTTATTTGCGAAACTCCATATGACAATACCCATTTATTTTATTTTATTTTTTGGGGGGGGGAAAGGGGGGGTTGATTTAAATTTTTTAATTAAAAAAATTATTTTTAAGAAAAAAACTTTAAGCCTTTAGATGTCGTGATCACAGCAACTAAACAGGTCATTACCGGCATTTCCTAGCGACCAATGCCGATGCTGGCAATTAATACTGAAGAGAGCCAGCGTATTACAGCTGAAATTCTTATGTTGGCCAGCAGGTAGTAGGCCAACATAAGAAATGAGCAGTCCACATATTAAATAAATGTGTGGAACATGGTAATATTGAATAAAATTTTTTTTTTTTGTGTTGTAGCCTCAAACACTGGCTACAAAAAGATAAAAAATAAGTAAAAAAAATATAAAAATTGGTGACTCTTTAACATGTTTGGGACACATGACGTACCGGTACGGCATGTTGTCCCGGTACTTAACCCCTTAAGGACTCAAGGCGTACCGGTACGTCCTAAGTTTAAATCGCGATTGCGGCGAGACAGGGATTAATCGCAACAGGATGTCCGCTGAAATCATTCAGCGGGCATCCTGTCACAACGCCGGGGAACATGTGTCGGGGATCGCTGCAAAATTCAGACCTGCGGTTTGCGGCTTTTACCTTATCCAGCGAGCGGCGGTGCCATCGGGTCCCCATGCGGCTGTAGGGGGGACCTGATGGCATGGAAGGCAGCGCGATTTCTAAGGAAGGCATTGCGCTGCCTTCCGGTGAAGAGCCTGTGAGATCCAGCCCCCTGGATCTCAAAGGCCGAAAGCTGTATGAGTAATACACAGTGTATTACACATACAGCCAATGCATTCCAATACAGAATTATTGGAATGCATTGTAAAAGGGATTAGACCCCCAAAAGTTGAAGTCCCAAAGTGGGACAAAAAATAAAGTAAAAAAAAATAATGAAAAAATAAAGTTTTCCCCCAAATTTTTTTTACTTTAAAGTAAAAATAAACAAAAACGTAATTTTCCCCAAATAAAGTCAAAAAAAAATAGGGAGAAAAAAAAAGTATACATATTAGGTATCGCCGCGTTCGTGACAACCTGGTCTATAAAAAAAAAAAAAAACTGTGCTAAATAAACCATTTTTTTGTCACCTTACATCACAAAAAGTACAACAGCAAGCGATCAAAAAGGCGATTGCCCACCAAAATAGTACCAATCTAACAGTCACCTCATCCCGCAAAAAATTAGCCCCTACCTGAGAAAATCGCCCCAAAAAAAAACAAAACTATGACTCAGAATATGGAGACCCTAAAACATTTTTTTTGTTTTAAAAATGATATTATCGTGTAAAACTTACATAAATAATAAAAAAAGGATACATATTGGGTATCGCCGAATCCGTATCGACCGGCTCTATAAACATATCACACGACCTAACCCCTCAGATAAACACCGTACAAAATAAAAAATAAAAACTGTGCTAAATAAACCATTTTTTGTCACCTTACATCACAAAAAGTGTAATAGCAAATTATGGCTCTCAGACTATGGAAACACTAAAACATGATTTTCTTTTGCTTCAAAAATGAAATCATTGTGTAAAACTTACATAAATAAAAAAAGTATACATATTAGGTATCGCAGCGTCTGTAATAACTTGCTCTATAAAAATATCACATTACCTAACCCTTCAGGTGAACACCGTAAAAAAATAAAAATAAAAACTGTGCTAAATAAACAATTTTTTGTCACCTTACATCACAAAAAGTGTAATAGCAAGCGATCAAAAAGTCACACGCACCCCAAAATAGTGCCAATAAAACCGTCATCTCATCCCGCAAAAATCATACCCTACCCAAGGTAATTACTCAAAAACTGAAAAAATTATGGCTCTCAGACTATGGAAACACTAAAACATGATTTTTTTTGTTTCAAACAAGAAATCATTGTGTAAAACTTACATAAATAAAAAAAAGTATACATATTAGGTATCGCCGCATCCGTGACAACCTGGTCTATAAAAATATCACATGATCTAACCTGTCAGATGAATGTTGTAAATACCAAAAAAATAAAAACTGTGCCAAAACAGCTATTTCTTGTTACCTTGCCTCACAAAAAGTGTAATATAGAGCAACCAAAAATCATATGTACCCTAAACTAGTACCAACAAAACTGCCACCCTATCCCGTAGTTTCTAAAATGGGGTCACTTTTTTGGAGTTTCTACTCTAGGGGTGCATCAGGGGGGCTTCAAATGGGACATGGTGTCAAAAAAAACAGTCCAGCAAAATCTGCCTTCCAAAACCGTATGGCATCCCTTTCCTTCTGCGCCCTACCGTGTGCCCGTACAGCGGTTTACGACCACATATAGGGTGTTTCTGTAAACTACAGAATCAGGGCCATAAATAATGAGTTTTGTTTGGTTGTTAACCCTTGCTTTGTTACTGGGAAAAATGGATTAAAATGGAAAATTTGCCCAAAAATTTAAATTCTGAAATTTCATCTCCATTTGCCAATAACTCTTGTGGAACACCTAAAGGGTTAACGACGTTTGTAAATCTGTTTTGAATACCTTGAGGGGTGTAGTTTCTTAGATGGGGTCACTTTTATGGAGTTTCTACTCTAGGGGTGCATCAGGGGGGGCTTCAAATGGGACATGGTGTCCAAAAAAACAGTCCAGCAAAATCTGCCTTCCAAAAACCGTATGGCATTCCTTTCCTTCTGCGCCCTGCCGTGTGCCGGTACAGCGGTTTACGACCACATATGGGGTGTTTCTGTAAACTACAGAATCAGGGCCATAAATATTGAGTTTGGTTTGGCTGTTAACCCTTGCTTTGTAACTGGAAAAAAATTATTAAAATAGAAAATCTGCCAAAAAAGTGACATTTTTAAATTGTATCTCTATTTTCCAATAATTCTTGTGGAACACCTAAAGGGTTAACGACGTTTGTAAAATCAGTTTTGAATACCTTGAGGGGTGTAGTTTTTAGAATGGGGTCATTTTTGGGTGGTTTCTATTATGTAAGCCTCGCAAAGTGACTTCAGACCTGAACTGGTCCCTAAAAATTGGGTTTTTGAAAATTTCTAAAAAAATTTCAAGATTTACTTCTAAGCCTTGTAACATCCCCAAAAAATAAAATATAATTCCCAAAATGATCCAAACATGAAGTAGACATATGGGGAATGTAAAGTAATAACTATTTTTGGAGGGATTACTATGTATTATAAAAGTAAAGAAATTGAAACTTGGAAATTTGCAATTTTTTAAATAAAAATGTTTTTTTTTTTTACTTCATTTTACCAGTGTCAAGAAGTACAATATGTGACGAAAAAACAATCTCAGAATGGCCTGGATAAGTCAAAGCGTTTTAAAGTTATCAGCACTTAAAGTGACACTGGTCAGATTTGCAAAAAATGGCCAAGTCCTTAAGGTGAAATAGGGCTGAGTCCTTAAGGGGTTAAGGACACATGACGTACCGGTACGTCATGTGTAGTTCCGATCACCGCCGCCCAGCGGGCGGTGATCGGAACTGGGTTCCTGCTCAAATCATTGAGCAGGCACCCTGGGACAATGCGCCAGGGGGTCCTGTGACCCCCCCCCCCCCTATATCGGCGATCGCAGCAAACCGCAGGTCAATTCAGACCTGCGGTTTTCTGCGTTTCCGGGTTATTCGGGTCTCTGGGGACCTGATAACCCGGAACAGGATGGTGATCGGTGGTGTGATAATACACCACCAATCACCATCCTGCGATCCTAAAAGGTGATGGTGACATCACCTCTCAGGATCGCCTCTCAATGGTCGGCTGGGCGGGCGGGCATTTCAAATTACAGCAGCGCTCCTCTCCTCCTCCTTTTCAGTCCGGGCCATCTCCAGAGCCATCACCCCCATCTGTTCAGGGATCATCAGCCAGCACCCCATCTGTGCCCCAGCACCACCAAGGTATTTAGGGAAAGGTTAGGTTAGGCAGGGATATTCAGGGAAAGTTAGTGAGAAAAAAAAAAAAACTGTTTTGGTTGCATCACCCTAAATTGGGTGACTGGGGTCCACATCACAGCTTGCCCCCCTGCCCCCTACGACTTTTTTTGGGGCGCAAGCAGTCTTTTTTTTTTTCTCTGCGTACGCTGACTGTGGCCGGCACTCTTAGCGTCCGGCCACTGTTAGCGCATTGCAAACCCTACCGCTGATCAACTTCGGACGGTTGATCAGCGAGTTTTAATTTTAATTTAATTTTTTCCAAATTTTTTGTCTTTTTTTTTTTGTCTGTTAGGTTTAGGGTAAGTTCGTGAACACCCGTGCCCCCACACACACGCACACAAAATAAAGTTTAACACGCACGGACACACACTCCCCTTTGGCCCGCTGGATGAGGAGGCATACGCCCAGCTTGCCTCAGAGTCCGAGAGCCCCAGTGAGGATGAGGATGACCCCACTTTCCTTTTGTCATCCGCGTCCTCCTCATCATCTAGCAATGATGATGAGCCCCCAAGGCGGCGGAGATGCCGCCAGGCGGAGCAAGGGGACCACCATGCTAGGGACCCTGTGGCACACACTAGTATGAGCAGCTCTGGGGCTCGTACTAGTTTTCCGGCCCACCAGTTAAGTCCACCGGAGCCCCCTGCCGGTGAACTTGTATGGTATACCCCAGAGCGTTTTGAGCCCGTGATTCCTGATTTTGTAGGCCAACCAGGAATCCAGATTACCACAGTGGGCTTCACTGAATACGACTACTTTAGTCTTTTTTTCAGTGACCACTTTGTAAATCTAATGGTGGAGCAGACGAACCTGTATGCCCAACAGTTTATTGCTCAACACCCAGGCTCATTTTTGGCTAGGCCCGGTGGCTGGACTCCGGTCAGTGCAGCCGAGATGAGGACGTTTTGGGGCCTCGTGTTGCATATGGGCCTAGTCAAGAAACGTAGTGTCAGGCATTACTGGAGTGGGGACGTCCTCTACAAGACCCCACTCTACAGTACGGCCATGACACGCTCACAGTTTGAGGCCATCCGGAAATGTCTGCATTATGCAGATAATGCAGCATGTCCCCCCCAAGGTGATCCTGCCTATGACCGCCTGTACAAAATCAGGCCGGTCATCGATCACTTTGGGGCCAAATTTGTGCAGGCCTATGTACCTGGAAAGGAGGTCGCGGTTGATGAGTCTCTTATTGCTTTCAAGGGGAGACTCCTTTTTCGCCAGTATGTTCCCTCTAAGCGGGCGAGGTATGGCGTGAAGCTGTACAAACTTTGTGAGAGTACCTCAGGGTACACTTACAAGTTTCGTGTGTACGAGGGGCGAGATTCCCGTATTCAACCACCAGAATGTTCCCCCACCCTGGGTGTTAGTGGGAAACTTGTGTGGGACCTTATGCACCCACTGCTAGATAAGGGTTACCACCTGTATGTGGATAACTTTTATACTAGTATCCCCTTGTTCCAGTCCCTCGCCGCAAGATCCACGTCCGCTTGTGGGACCATGCGGAAAAATCAACGTGGCCTCCCTACCCACCCCCTCCAGGTACCTATCCCCAGGGGTGAGACCCGTGCCCTTACCAGTGGAAACCTGTTTCTGGTCAGATATAAGGACAAGAGGGATGTCCTTGTACTGTCCACATTTCACGGTAACGCATCACCCCTGTCCCTGTGCGAGGTACCACGGCAACGGTCCTCAAGCCCGATTGGATCATTGACTACAATCGGTATATGGGAGGAGTTGATCTCTCTGATCAAGTCCTCAAGCCATATAATGCCATGCGCAAAACCTGGGCATGGTACAAAGAAGTTGTGGTCTACTTGGTACAGGTTGCCTTGTACAACTCTTTTGTGCTGTCATGGAGCGCTGGCAACACAAGGACATTCCTCCAATTCTATGAGGCAGTCCTCAAGGCCCTGATCTTTTCTGACCGGGAAAGAGCAGGCCGGAGTACCTCGGGAACTGGAGGGGCCCGGATCATCCCTGGCCAACACTTTCCAGGTGTGGTCCCCCATACTGGAAAAAAGGGACGGACCCAAAAAAGGTGCAGAGTGTGTCACAGGAGGGGGATACGGAAGGACACCACTACTCAGTGTGACACGTGCCCTGATCATCCGGGCTTCTGTATTATTGGTTGCTTCAGGAACTACCACACTTCCATGGAGTACAAAATTTATATTCCCCTTCCTCAATTTAGCCACTGACAATCGGATAAAAAAAAACTATGGTTCTCAGACTTGAGACACTAAAGCAAATTTTTTTTTTCTAAAATATTAGTTAGTAAAACTAAAATAAATAAAAAAAGTAGACATATTAGGTATCGCCACGTCCATAAGAATCTGCTCTATAAAAATACCCCATGACCTGAACACGGTCAAAAAAATTTAATAAAAAAGGTATTTTTTTGTCACCTTACATCACAAAAATTGGAATAGCAAGCGATCAAAAAGTCATATGCCCGCCAAAATAGTTCCAATAAAACCGTCCTCTCATCACGCAAAAAATGAGCCCCTACCTAAAATAATCGGCTTAAAGGCCTTCTGTCAGCCCACTAAACCGTTTTTTTTTTGCTTAATAATAACCCCTACACTGCGATTTATCCATACATAAGTAAAATAATAATTTTGGTTCAGTAGAATTTGCTAAAACCCTATTTTTATAATATGTAAATTACCTTGCTACCAGCAAGTAGGGCGGCTACTTGCTGGTAGCAGCCGCATCCTCCGATGGTAATGACGCCCCCTCTGCTTGTTGATTGAAAGGGCCAGCGGACGGGATCTTTCTCCGCTGGCCCTGCCTGTTTTCATTCAACATCTGGCGCCTGCGCCGCAGCCGTACCTATCTTCAATCGGCCGCTTCATCCTCAATGCGCCTGCGCCGGGTGTAATGTGACGTCATACGGCCGCGGCGCAGGCGCCAGATATTGAATGAAAACAGGCAGGGCCAGCGGAGAAAGATCCCGTCCGCTGGCCCTGTCAATCAACAAGCAGAGGGGGCGTCATTACCATCGGAGGATGCGGCTGCTACCAGCAAGTAGCCGCCCTACTTGCTGGTAGCAAGGTAATTTACATATTATAAAAATAGGGTTTTAGCAAATTCTACTGAACCAAAATTATTATTTTACTTATGTATGGATAAATCGCAGTGTAGGGGTTATTATTAAGCAAAAAAAAAAAAAAACGGTTTAGTGGGCTGACAGAAGCCCTTTAAAACAAACAAAAAAAAATGACTCTTAAACTATGGAGATACTAAATATTATTTTTTTTGTTTATAAAAAGATAATATAGTGTAAAACATAAATAAATAAAAAGTAGACATATTAGGTATCGCCGCGTCTGTAAGAATCTGCTCTATAAAAATTCCCCATGACCTAACCCCTCAGATGAACACCATCAAAAAAATAAAATAAAAAAATTTAATATAGATAAACCAAAAATCATATGTACGCTAAAAATAGTCCCAACAAAACTGCCACCTTATCCCGTAGTTTCTAAAATGGGGTCACTTTTATGGAGTTTCTACTCTAGGGGTGCATCAGGGGGGCTTCAAATGGGACATGGTGTAAATAAACCAGTCCAGCAAAATCTGCCTTGCAAAAACCACATGGCGCACCTTTCCCTCTACGCCCTACCGTGTGCCCGTACAGTAGTTTACGGCCACATATGGGGTGTTTCTGCACACTACAGAATCGGGGCAATAAATATTGAGTTTTGTTTGGCTGTTAACCCTTGCTTTGTTACTGGAAAAAATGGATTAAAATGAAAAATTTGCCAAAAAATCTAAATTCAGAAATGTTATCTCCATTTGCCATTAATTCTTGTGGAACACCTAAAGGGTTAACGACGTTTGTAAAATCAGTTTTGAATACCTTGAGGGGTGTAGTTTCTAGAATGGTGTCATTTTTGGGTGGTTTCTATTATGTAAGCCTCACAAAGTGACTTCAGACCTGAACTGGTCCCTAAAAATTGGGTTTTTGAAAATTTCAGAAAAATTTCAAGATTTGCTTCTAAACTTCTAACGTCCCCAAAAAATAAAATATCATTCCCAAAATGATCCAAACATGAAGTAGATATATAGGGAATGTAAAGTAATAACTATTTTTGGAGATATTACTATGTATTATAGAAGTAGAGAAATTGAAACTTAAAAATTAGCAAATTTGGTATTTTTTTTATAAATAAAAAATAATTATTTTGACTCCATTTTACCAGTGTCATGAAGTACTGGTAAATGGCCTGGATAAGTCAAAGCGTTTTAAAGTTATCACCACATAAAGTGATACTGGTCAGATTTGCAAAAAATGGCCTGTTCCTTAAAGGGCTTCTGTCACCCCACTAAACCTTTTTTTTTGCTTACTTATAATCCCCACACTGCGATTTATACCTACATAATCAAATTAATCATTTTGGTCCTGTCGATTTTGTTTAAAACATGCTTTTAAAATATGCAAATTACCTTGCTACCAGCAAGTAGGGCGGCTACTTGCTGGTAGCAGCCGCATCCTTCGATCCTAAAGACGCCCCCTCCGCATTGTGATTGACAGGGCCAGGGAACGGAATCGTTCTCTGCTGGCCTTGCCTGTTAGCATTCAAAATCTGGCGCCTGCGCCGCGGCCGTACCTGTCTTCAATCGGCGCAGGCGCACTGAGAGGCGGCCGCTCCATCCTCAATGCGCCTGCGCCGGGTGTAGATGTGACGTCATCGGCGCTGGCGCATTGAGGATGGAGCGGCCGAGCGCAGGCGCCAGATTTTGAATGCTAACAGGCAGGGCCAGCAGAGAACGATTCCGTTCCCTGGCCCTGTCAATCACAATGCGGAGGGGGCGTCTTTAGGATCGGAGGATGCGGCTGCTACCAGCAAGTAGCCGCCCTACTTGCTGGTAGCAAGGTAATTTGCATATTTTAAAAGCATGTTTTAAACAAAATCTACAGGACCAAAATGATTAATTTGATTATATAGGCATAAATCGCAAAAAAAAAGGTTTAGTGGGCTGACAGAAGCCCTTTAAGGTGAAAATGAGCCCGGTTCCTAAGGGGTTAAAGGGGTTGTCCGAGTTATATATATATACCCCCATGTGACTTATAACCTATCTAATAATCCTTTTGTAATTTACATTTTATTTCTATAGTACCTGTATTCTGCAGGGCCGATGTGGGTCACATGACTAGTGACGTCATCCACAAGGCTCTGGTGGTGACGTCTCGTGTACAGGCTTTTCCCTGCACTAGGGAGGGGCCCGGCTCTGTACACGAAACGTCAGAGCCTTGTGTGCCCGCCCCCTCTCTCCCTGTATCTGGCTGCGGCAGGCTCCTGTGAGGGATCGAGCATGCGCGATCCTCACCACTGCAGCATATCCCTTATCCACTGTAGTGCCCGCCCCCCTCCCTCTGTGGCTGCAGGCAGCGTGTGTAAACACCAGAGGCCTGACCCACTACGGACCTCAAAGCCACCTCACCCCCTCCCCCTGGACAACCACATACAAGTAAGCCTTGCCCATGTTTGACGCTGACAAAGATCAAATGCACAAGCCTTCAAATGTGACGGAGGTTTGTTTTCAGAGTAGCAGAGCTAAATGCGTCACCTGTAGTACACAGAGTTGTTCCAATGTAGGAAACTGATGAGCAGTAGCGCTGTGTTTTGTTAGATGTAGGACAGATGAAATGTAGCAGTGCTAAGTTTGTCAAATGTATTGGCTTTTGGATCTTTACATGTGGTGCAGAGATGTAATAGAGTGGACTTTGTCAAATGAGTGTCAGCTGAGCTTGTCTAATGTAATGTAGGAGAGCTGAGTTAGTCAAATGTAGTGGTATTCAGTTCTTTACACATAGTGCTGAGTTCTACACATGTAGCAGTGCTTGGTTTGTCAGGTGTAGCAGAGATGTTACAAGGCAGAGACCCTCAAATGGGACAATGCTGGAGTTTTATTTCATAGTACCGGAGCAAAATTTGTCACTTGTAGTAAAATGAGTTCTTCCAATGTAGGAGATTGATATGCAGTAGAGCTGGGTTTGTCAGATGTATGAGGGCTGTGTTTGTTAAATGAGTTTGACAGCTGAATTTATCAAATGAAGTGTAGGTGAGCTGAGATATAGCAGTGCTGACTTTGTCAAATGTAGCAGAGTTCAGTTTTTCTGATGTAGCAGTGCTCAGTGTATATAAATTATATATATATATACACTCACCTAAAGAATTATTAGGAACACCTGTTCTATTTCTCATTAATGCAATTATCTAGTCAACCAATCACATGGCAGTTGCTTCAATGCATTTAGGGATGTGGTCCTGGTCAAGACAATCTCCTGAACTCCAAACTGAATGTCAGAATGGGAAAGAAAGGTGATTTAAGCAATTTTGAGCGTGGCATGGTTGTTGGTGCCAGATGGGCCGGTCTGAGTATTTCACAATCTGCTCAGTTACTGGGATTTTCACGCACAACCATTTCTAGGGTTTACAAAGAATGGTGTGAAAAGGGAAAAACATCCAGTACGCGGCAGTCCTGTGGGCAAAAATGCCTTGTGGATGCTAGAGGTCAGAGGAGAATGGGCCGACTGATTCAAGGTGATAGAAGAGCAACGTTGACTGAAATAACCACTCGTTACAACCGAGGTATGCAGCAAAGCATTTGTGAAGCCACAACACGCACAACCTTGAGGCAGATGGGCTACAACAGCAGAAGACCCCACCGGGTACCACTCATCTCCACTACAAATAGGAAAAAGAGGCTACAATTTGCACGAGCTCACCAAAATTGGACTGTTGAAGACTGGAAAAATGGTTTCTTGAACATGACAATGAGTTCACTGTACTAAAATGGCCCCCACAGTCGCCAGATCTCAACCCAATAGAGCATCTTTGGGATGTGGTGGAACAGGAGCTTAGTGCCCTGGATGTGCATCCCTCAAATCCCCATCAACTGCAAGATGCTATCCTATCAATATGGGCCAACATTTCTAAAGAATGCTATCAGCACCTTGTTGAATCAATGCCACGTAGAATTAAGGCAGTTCTGAAAGCAAAAGGGGGTCCAACACCGTATTAATATGGTGTTCCTAATAATTCTTTAGGTGAGTGTGTATATATATTTATATAGAGATATTTATTTACCGATCTATATCTCTATATACATTTATATAGATTGGGGATATATATATATATATATATATATACAGTCATGTGAAAAAATTAGGACACCCTTTGAAAGCATGTGGTTTTTTGTAACATTTTTAATAAAAGGTTATTTCATCTCCGTTTCAACAATACAGAGAGATTAAAGTAATCCAACTAAACAAAGAAAACTGAAGAAAAGTCTTTTCAAGATCTTCTGTAAATGTCATTCTACAAAAATGCCTATTCTAACTGAGGAAAAAGATAGGACACCCTCACATGTATTCCCTCTTAAATTGGCTCAGATCTCACACAGGTATATCACACCAGGTGCACATAATTAGTAGATCGTTACTCTGCATGTTGAATGAGGCTTGCCCTATTTAAACCTCAGACATTTAGTTTGGTGTGCTCCTGACTGTTGAAGTGAGAGTGAGCACCATGGTGAGAGCAAAAGAGCTGTCAGAGGACTTCAGAAAAAAGATTGTAGCAGCCTATGAGTCTGGGAAGGGATTTAAAAAGATCTCAAAAGATTTTGAAATCAGCCATTCCACTGTCCGGAAGATAGTCTACAAGTGGAGGGCTTTCAAAACAACTGCCAACATGCCCAGGACTGGTCGCCCCAGCAAGTTCACCCCAAGAGCAGACCGCAAGATGCTAAAAGAGGTCTCCAAAAACCCTAAAGTGTCATCTCGAGAACTACAGCAGGCTCTGGCTACTGTTGATGTAGAAGTACATGCCTCTACAATCAGAAAGAGACTGTACAAGTTTAACTTGCATGGGAGGTGTGCAAGGAGGAAACCTTTGCTTTCCAAGAGAAACATCGAGGCCAGACTGACATTTGCCAGAGATAAAGTTGACAAAGACCAGGACTTCTGGAATAATGTTCTTTGGACAGATGAGTCCAAAATTGAATTATTTGGACACAACAGCAGAGGACATGTTTGGCGTAAACCAAACACAGCATTCCAAGAAAAGAACCTCATTCCAACTGTGAAGCATGGAGGTGGAAGTGTCATGGTTTGGGGCTGCTTTGCTGCAGCAGGACCTGGTCAGCTCACCATCATAGAATCCACGATGAATTCTACTGTGTATCTGTCATGGTCTTACCTTCTTGCTGTTCTCCTTCGTTTGACATGTGCTGGCGGCCATCTTGGTTTGTGGGTTTCTTGTAGCCTTCCACCCTGCGGCTCCTCCTTCCCACTGGGAGGAGCTGGATGCCTAGCTCATATATATAGGAGGTCTGTGGCTTCAGTTCCTTGCTTGGTCCTCTTGTGTACACATGCTTCTAAGACTGCTGCTGCTTCTGGTTCCTGATCCTGGCTTCGTCTGACTACCCTGCTGGTTCCTGATCCTGGCTTCGTCTGACTACCCTGCTGGTTCCTGATCCTGGCTTCGTCTGACTACCCTGCTGGTTCCTGATCCTGGCTTCGTCTGACTACCCTTCTGGTTCCTGACCTCTGGCTTCGCAAAGACTCTGCTCGGTTTCACCATCCGTTTTGGACTTTTGCTTTACAGCTTTATTTTCAATAAAGCCTTCTTATTTTCTCTTATCTCTTGTTGCACGTCTGGTTCATGGTTCCGTGACATTAGGACCAAGCCATGAATTCTGACGGTACAGGGCCATCCTCGCTACCCACGCTGGTTGCCAGACTTGATCAGCAGGATCACCTGTTGGGTCGGTTCGCTGTGGCGTTGCAAACCCTGCTTGAACGCACGGCTCATTTCGCTCCCGTTGCCGATGGGTCGGTTGTCGCTCCTGGGCTCGCTCCTACTGCCGCTCCGGTTGTTGCGCCAGAGTCTACCCCGACACCTGTTGTTGCGCCTGCGGTGTTTCGGGGTATGACCGGTTCTGCCCCTCTTCCACAGCGCTTTGGGGGAGAGCCAACTCAGTGCCGAGGTTTCCTTAACCAGGTGGGCATTTATTTCGAGTTGCTGCCACATGCCTTTCCTACTGAGAGATCAAAGGTGGGCTTCTTGATCTCGCTGCTCTCGGACAAGGCCTTGGCCTGGGCCAGCCCTTTATGGGAGAACAACAATCCGGTGGTTGCCGAGTTTTCCAGTTTTGTTGCTTCTCTTCGGAAGGTATTCGATAAGGTGCGCGCGGTTGCCCTACCTCCGCACCGCCCATACGATTGTGCCATAGAGTTACAATCTGGTGCCGTTCCTCCTCGTGGCAAAGTCTATCCACTGTCGGTAGCGGAGAATGAGACCATGGAGGAGTACGTGAGGGAGGCGCTTTCACGCGGACACATTCGCAAATCTTCGTCCCCGGCAGGGGCTGGATTTTTCTTTGTGAAAAAGAAGGGCGGTGAGTTGAGGCCTTGCATCGATTACAGGGGTCTCAATCGCATCACGATCAAGAACGCTTACCCGATACCCTTGATTTCCGAGCTGTTCGATCGCCTTAAAGGGGCCACGGTCTTTACCAAACTCGACCTGAGGGCGGCATATAACCTGGTAAGGATCAAGGCGGGCGATGAGTGGAAGACCGCGTTTAACACCAGGACCGGTCATTATGAATCCTTGGTTATGCCCTTTGGGTTGTGCAATGCGCCCGCAGTCTTTCAGGAATTCATCAACGATGTTTTCCGTGACCTGTTGCAACAGTGTGTGGTGGTCTATTTGGATGACATCTTGGTATATTCTGAATCCATGGAGGTCCACATTCTGGATGTCAGACGAGTGTTGCAACGGTTACGAGAGAACAAGCTGTTCGGTAAGCTTGAGAAATGCGAATTTCACCGATCCCAGGTAACCTTCTTAGGTTACATCATTTCCGCTGAGGGGTTCTCCATGGATCCTGAGAAGGTTTCGGCTGTCTTACAGTGGCCCCAGCCCAGTGGTCTTCGTTCCCTGCAGCGCTTTTTGGGCTTCGCCAATTATTATCGGAAGTTCATCAGGGACTTTTCCATGCTGGCCAAGCCTCTCACGGATCTGACCAGGAAGGGCAGTAATTCCCAGGTCTGGCCGCTCGAGGCCATCCGAGCTTTTGAGGCCCTAAAGTCCGCCTTTGTGTCGGCACCGATTCTGTCGCATCCCAACCCTGGGTTGCCCTTTGTCCTCGAGGTGGACGCGTCTGAGACGGGAGTAGGCGCCCTTCTGTCTCAGCGTAGAACACCAGAGGGTCCTCTGCTTCCTTGTGGGTTTTACTCCCGGAAACTGTCTTCCGCGGAGTGCAACTATCAGATTGGTGACAGGGAGTTATTGGCCATCGTGCAGGCCCTTAAAGAATGGAGGCACTTGCTCGAGGGTTCGGTGGTTCCGGTTCTCATCCTGACGGACCACAAGAATCTGACCTACCTTTCTGAGGCCAAGAGATTGACACCACGTCAGGCCAGATGGGCTCTGTTCTTGTCACGTTTTAATTACGTGGTCTCCTACCTACCCGGTTCCAAGAACATCAGGGCGGATGCCTTATCACGGCAGTACTCCGAGCTGTCCAGGGAGGAGTCGATTCCGACTTCGGTCATACCTCCGAATCAGATCCTGGCCGCCATTCGCACCAGCCTGACCTCTCCCCTGGGTGAGCAGATTTTGGCGGCTCAATCTGGTGCTCCCTCTGGGAGACCCAACGGCAGATGTTTTGTGCCTGAGGAGTTGCGCACTCGGTTGTTGCGTACCTACCATAACTCCAAGACCGCGGGGCATCCTGGAAAGAATCAGCTGTCCTGGGCTGTTTCACGTCTGTTCTGGTGGCCTTCCCTACGTTCCGACATCGCCGCATATGTAGCGGCATGCTCCGTTTGTGCCCAGAGTAAGTCCCCTCGGCACCTTCCGTTGGGCCTTCTGCAACCCATAGCCACCGGGGAGCGCCCATGGTCACACCTGGGGATGGATTTCATTGTGGACCTCCCTGCATCCCGAGGCCATACGGTCATTCTCATGATTGTGGATCGGTTTTCCAAAATGTGCCACTGTGTTCCTCTCAAGAAGTTACCCTCTGCACAAGAGTTGGCCACGATTTTTGCCAGGGAGGTCTTCCGCTTGCACGGTTTGCCCAAGGAGATTGTGTCGGATCGGGGGAGTCAGTTTGTGTCCAGGTTCTGGCGCGCCTTTTGCTCCCAGTTGGGGATTCATCTCTCCTTCTCCTCGGCCTACCACCCTCAGTCCAATGGGGCCGCAGAACGATCCAATCAGGCCTTGGAGCAATTCCTTCGTTGCTATGTCTCCGACCACCAAGACAATTGGGTTGACCTCCTGCCTTGGGCTGAGTTTGCCAGGAACACGGCGGTGAACTCTTCCTCTGGGACGTCTCCCTTCATGGCCAATTATGGGTTCCAACCTGCCGTGTTACCGGAGGTATTCTCTCCCCAGGATATTCCGGCTGTGGAGGATCACCTTTCCGTCCTACGTGCTTCTTGGGTACAGATCCAGAGGTCCCTTGAGGTCTCTGCGCAGCGCCAGAGACTCCAGGCTGATCGCAGACGAGCGCCTGCTCCTTCCTACCAGGTCGGAGACCGTGTATGGTTGTCCACCCGCAACCTCAACCTTCGAGTGCCCACTCCCAAGCTGGCGCCTCGCTTTGTTGGTCCCTTCCGAGTGCTTCGCAGGGTAAACCCGGTAGCCTATGCCCTTGCGCTTCCTTCTGGCATGCGGATCTCCAATGTGTTTCATGTCTCCCTGTTGAAGCCACTGGTGTGTAATCGTTTCACTTCCTCGGTTCCTCGGCCTCGTCCGGTCCAAGTGGGCAATCGTGAGGAATATGAGGTGAGCAATATCCTGGACTCACGCCTGGTCCGCGGTCGGTTGCAGTTTTTGGTCCATTGGCGTGGTTATGGTCCAGAGGAGCGTTCCTGGGTTCCCTCCGCAGATGTCCATGCTCCTGCCTTGCTCCGAGCCTTCCACGCACGCTTCCCTCAGAAACCGTTTTGTGCTCCGCGGAGGAGGGGCCCTTGAGGGGGAGGTACTGTCATGGTCTTACCTTCTTGCTGTTCTCCTTCGTTTGACATGTGCTGGCGGCCATCTTGGTTTGTGGGTTTCTTGTAGCCTTCCACCCTGCGGCTCCTCCTTCCCACTGGGAGGAGCTGGATGCCTAGCTCATATATATAGGAGGTCTGTGGCTTCAGTTCCTTGCTTGGTCCTCTTGTGTACACATGCTTCTAAGACTGCTGCTGCTTCTGGTTCCTGATCCTGGCTTCGTCTGACTACCCTGCTGGTTCCTGATCCTGGCTTCGTCTGACTACCCTGCTGGTTCCTGATCCTGGCTTCGTCTGACTACCCTGCTGGTTCCTGATCCTGGCTTCGTCTGACTACCCTTCTGGTTCCTGACCTCTGGCTTCGCAAAGACTCTGCTCGGTTTCACCATCCGTTTTGGACTTTTGCTTTACAGCTTTATTTTCAATAAAGCCTTCTTATTTTCTCTTATCTCTTGTTGCACGTCTGGTTCATGGTTCCGTGACAGTATCAGAAGGTGCTTGAAGAACATGTGAGACCATCAGTTAGAAAATTAAAGCTGAAGCGGAACTGGACCATGCAACATGACAATGACCCAAAACATACTAGTAAATCAACCAAAGATTGGCTGAAAAAGAAGAAATGGAGAGTCCTGGAATGGCCAAGTCAAAGTCCAGATTTGAATCCCATTGAGATGCTGTGGGGTGACTTGAAAAGGGCTGTACGTGCAAGAAACCCCTCAAACATCTCACAGCTGAAAAAGTTCTGCATTGAGGAGTGGGGTAAAATTTCCTCAGACCGATGTCGAAGACTGGTAGATGGCTACAAGAACCGTCTCACTGCAGTTATTTCAGCCAAAGGAGGTAACACTCGCTATTAGGGGCAAGGGTGTCCTATCTTTTTCCTCAGTTAGAATAGGCATTTTTGTAGAATGACATTTACAGAAGATCTTGAAAAGACTTTTCTTCAGTTTTCTTTGTTTAGTTGGATTACTTTAATCTCTCTGTATTGTTGAAACGGAGATGAAATAACCTTTTATTAAAAATGTTACAAAAAACCACATGCTTTCAAAGGGTGTCCTAATTTTTTCACATGACTGTATATATATATATATATATATAGAGAGAGAGAGAGAGAGAGAGATTTATTTACATATATATATAATGTAAATCTCTCTCTCTCTCTCTCTCTCTATATATATATATATATATATATATATATATATATATATATACAAAAAAAAAGACTTTGCAGGTTGGAAAAACATGATAAAATAACTTTCCCATCCTGCACTAAAGTACTAAAAAGAAAAATGTACTCCATTAGATGAGAAGAACAACAAAAATAAATAGCGCTGGTGTGACTGTGGCCTAAGGGGTGGGGATTTATGCAGGGAACAATTACTGGTCTAACAGCAAGCAATCATAGCCAAGATATAGAATCCAGTCCAATATGGCGGATCTTCCCTGTACTTTATCACTTGGCTTATAATAGCCTGTCTGCATTCACTACATACTGCACCACATACATGTGTGTGATGTGTTTGGGGCAGCCTGTGATGTATGTGAGGCAGGGTGTGATGTGTGTGAGCCAGCGTGCTATGTATACATGTGTGTGATGTGTATGAGGCAGGGTGTGATGTATATGGGGCAGCGTGTGATGTGTGTGAGGCAGCGTGCGATTTATACATGTATGTGAGGCAGGGTGTGATGTATGTGAGACAGCATGTGATGTGTATGGGGCAGCGTGTGATGTGTGTGAGGCAGCGTTCTATGTATACATGTGTGTGATGTGTATGGGGCAGCATGTGATGTATGTGAGGCAGCGTGCTATGTATATTTGTGTTAGGGGCTCATGATAGTACAGAGTAAAATACCATAATGAACGTAGGATGGTATAAAATGGCAAGTCGGTTGTGGTGTGCCGGATCAGACGATGAGGTAGGCCTGAGAAAGAAGAGGGCAAAAATTAACCGCTTGCCGTCACACTAACGCCGATAGGCGTCAGGACGGCGGTGCTCTCAGGTCTCAGCGACGCCTATTGGCGTCATCTCGTGAGACCCGAGATTTCCTGTGAACGCGCGCTCACAGGATCGCACAGTAAACAAGTTGAACTACAGCCTGCCAGCGCTGATCATTCGCTGGCAGGGTGTAGATGTTAAAAAAAAATCGCATCAGAAAGGTATATTAGACGCTGTTTTGTTAACAGCGTCTGATATACCTGCTACCTGGTCCTCTGGTGGTCCCTTTTGCTTGGATCGACCACCAGAGGACACAGGCAGCTCTGTAAGTAGCACCACACTACACTACACCCCCCCCCCCCTGTCACTTATTAACCCCTGATCACCCCATATAGACTCCCTGATCACCCCCCTGTCATTGATCACCCCCCTGTAAGGCTCCATTCAGACGTCCGTATGTGTTTTGCGGATCCGCGGATCCGCAAAACACGGACACCGGCAATGTGCTTTTCCGCATTTTGCGGATCCGCACATTGCCAGAACTATATAGAAAATGCCTTTTCTTGTCCGCAATTGCGGACAAGAATAGGACATGTTCTATATTTTTGCGGAACGGAAGTGCAGACCCGGATGTGCAGATCCGCAATTCTGGATCAGAGCGAGACAAAGTCTGTCCCCATAGAAATAAATGGGTCCGCAATTCCGTTCCGCAAAATGCGGAACAGAATTGCGGACGTGTGAATGGGGCCTAAGGGTCCCTTATCACCGCCAGTTACTTAGCTACTTGTTAGGTAGTTAGCGCCCACTGCACCGCAGTCACTGATTAGTCGCTGATTAGCGTCATCGCTGTCGCTAATCAGCACTAGTACTATATAGTATCTGTAAGTGATCAAGACTGATCGCAATCAGATCTATATCAGTACATTAGGGTCACCTTAGGTTCTACAAAAAACGCAGTGTTCCCCCGATCAGGCCTGATCTTGTGCGCACACTTGCGTTCAGTCCGCCCCACCGCAGTGACAAATCTTTTTTTTTTCTGATCACTGCAAAAACTAAAAAAATCGCTGCGGCGCTATAAAGATCACTTGAGCTTTTTGGATCTTTATTAGCGATCGCAGCTTTACTTCGCAAACACTCCTATGTCCTTTTCCCCTCTTTTTTTTTGCACATTTTTTGGCAGAGAATTTTTCATCTACATTGATCGGTGCGAATGAAGAAATCTGTGCCGTTCATTTTTTCTTTCAGCCCAGAGGCTGAACGAAAAAAAAAAAATCTCATTACCCGTATGCTCAATATAAGGCCTCATGCACACGACCGTGCCGTTTTTTGCGGTCCGCAAAAAATGGAAGGCGCCCGTGTTGCCTTCCGCAATCTGCGGAACGGAACGAGCGCCGGCAATATAAATGCCTATTCTTGTCCGCAAAGCGCGGACAAGAATAGGACATTTTATATTTTTTTAGCGGGGCCGCGGAACGGAGCCACGGATGCGGACAGCACACGGAGTGCTGTCCGCATATTTTGCGGCCCCATTGAAATGAATGGGTCCGCATCCGAGCCGGTCGGATGCGGACCCAAGCAACGGTCGTGTGCATGAGGCCTAAGGAGAATAGCAGAAACTCCTAATGCTGGCCATACATGTAATGATTGCGGAGACCCTCAAATGCCAGTGCAGTACAAACACCCCACAAATAATCCCATTTTGGAAAGAAGACACCCCAAGGTATTCGCTGAGGGGCATATTGAGTCCATGAAAGATTGAACTTTTTGTCACAAGTTAGCAGAAAGGGAGACTTTGTGAGGAAAAAAAAATTATAATAATAATTTCCGCTAATTTGTGCCAAAATTATTTTTTTTTCTATGAACTCGCCATGCCCCTCACGGAATACCTTGGGGTGTCTTCTTTCCAAAATGGGGTCACATGTGGGGTATTTATACTGCCCTGGCATTTTAGGGGCCCTGAGGCGTGAGAAGAAGTCTGGAATCCAAATGCCTAAAATTGCCCTCCTAAAAGATACTTGTTGGACTTTCGGCCCCTTTGCGCATCTTGGCTGCAAAAAAGTGTCACTCATGTGGTATCGCCGTACTCAGGAGAAGTAGGGCAATGTGTTTTGGGGTGTATTTTTACATATACCCATACTGTGTGGGAGAAATATCTCTGTAAATGACAACTTTTTCAAATTTTTTTATACAAAGTTGTCAATTTACAGAGATATTTCTCTCACCCAGCATGGGTATATGTAAAAATACGCCCCAAAACACATCGCCCTACTTCTTCTGAGTATGGCGATACCACATGTGTGACACTTTTTTGCAGCCTAGGTGCATAAAGGGGCCGAAAGTCCAACGAGTACCTTTAGGCTTTACAGGGTTGCTGTCACCGCCAGCTCTGTGAGAAGATCTGGCAGACGTTCTTCTCTACCTGTTGTATGATGTTCTTTGTTTTGGTTTCACTTTCTATCTCATTTCCTTCTCTCAGCTGTCACCTATTTCCCACTGATTGTCTCCCTTTATATTTCCCTCCCATACTGCCTCACTTTGCGGTTTATACTTCTTCCTGGATTGTGTTCACTGCTGGATGCTGCTTCTCCTGATTCCTCAGATAAGTCTGTTTCCTTTATTTTGGTTTTCTTGCTGGCTTGATTGTAGGTGACCCTGACTCCGTCCGTATTAAGTGCAGGGAGCCGGTGGTCGTGTCCCCTCACTATTGTAGGGTTTTCAGGTGTCACATAGTATAAGGTACGAGGACATGCATTAGTCTACCATAAAGACCTTTGCATGGGCATAGCAGTCAGGGAAAGCTCTAGGGGTTTTATAGGGCTCACCCATATGCTCCTTAGTTTGGGATCAAGCCAGTCGGATGTTTATTTACAAGTTCCAGCTTTCTGCAACACCATCTGTGACATTATAAACCGCCATAACCGTCTTAAGCATGAATCCGGTTTCAGCCTTGATTGACCGCATGCAAGGTCTTTCACTGGAGGTAGCAGATCTCCGTAAAACTGTGTCTCAGTTTCAGGTGACCTGTTCTGCTTGCATTTATGGAGTTTGTTCCGAGCCTAAGATCTTGCTTCCGGATACGTTCTCCGGGGGTAGTGAGAATTTTGTTCGCTTTAGAGAGGCTTGCAAACTCCATTTTCGCCTACTTCCCCATTCCTCTGGTGATGAGGAGCAGAGGGTGGGGATCATCATCTCGCTGCTCAGGGATAACGCTCAGTCTTGGGCCTTTTCGCTGCCGGTCGGGGCACGGCCCCTCCGATCGGTGGATGAATTTTTTGTAGCCCTGGGACAGATATATGATGACCCGGATCGTATTGCTCTGGCTGAATCTAAACTGCGTCTTTTATGCCAGGGTAAACAGTCCGCAGAGATATATTGTTCAGAATTTCGGAGATGGGCAGCTGATACTGGTTGGAATGATGCTGCACTCCGAAGTCAATTTTGCCATGGTCTTTCGGAAAGATTGAAAGATGCTTTTGCTTTTCATGAGAGACCAGCCTCGTTAGAATCTGCCATGTCTCTAGCTGTTCGTATTGACAGGCGTCTTAGAGAGAGAGAGGAGATTACTCCTTCCTGTCATATTCAGTCCAAGGACAGTGGGGCTGTCTCATTCAGTACGCAGGGGTCTCAGTCTCTCTCAATCCCCTCTGAGGAGGAGGCCATGCAGCTGGGTTTGCTTGCCTCTGATAGTAGAGGATTCAGCTCTCAGAGGAGGGTTTGTTTCTGTTGTGGGGGTATAAATCATTTGGCTAATGTTTGCCCCTCTAGGAGATTCATGGAGTTTTCTGAGGGTAATAAAAGAAAAACAAAAAGTAAAAACCCTCTAAAAACTTTCCATTTGCTACTATTGGCAAGGTTGATGCGGAAATTGAAGGTTTGCCATTTACTTGTAGTTCCCGTTTTCTCCTACCTGCCAGGGTGGCGCTAAACAGCAAGAACATGTTTGTGAGATTTTTGTAGATAGTGGAGCAGCTGTCAATCTTATTGATAATCAATTTGCAATAACGCATGGTTTCCAGGTATGCACTTTGGAAAAGGATATACCTGTTTTTGCTATCGATTCCGCTCCACTTTCTCAAAGATCGTTAAAGGGCATAGTTCACAATATCCGTTTGACTGTGGGGGACGCTAATGTTGAGGATATGTCATGTTTCGTCTTAAGCGGATTACCTACTCCTCTAGTGTTGGGGCTACCCTGGCTCACTAAACATAACCCCACCATTGATTGGCAAGCAAGGCAAATAAATGGTTGGAGTGATTTTTTCGCAGAGAATTGCCTCACGGCGTCTCTTTCAGAGATTTCTACCAAGACTGTGCCATCTTTTCTCTCAGAATTTTCGGATGTGTTTTCCGAGAGTGGTGTCCAGGAGTTGCCCCCGCACCGGGAGTACGACTGCCCTATTAATCTCATCCCAGGTGCCAAACTGCCAAAATCACGTTTATACAATCACTCCCAACCTGAAAGAGTCGCTATGCGTACTTATATCTCTGAGAGCCTGAGAAAGGGACACATCCGACCGTCGAAGTCACCTGTTGCCGCTGGTTTTTTTTTTGTTAAGAAAAAAGATGGTTCTTTAAGACCTTGTCTGGATTTCAGGGAGCTGAACCGTATCACGGTTCGTGACCCATATCCGCTTCCTCTGATCCCGGACCTGTTTAACCAGATTGTTGGGGCTAAGGTTTTTTCTAAGTTGGATTTAAGAGGGGCATACAACCTAGTCAGGGTCATGGAAGGGGACGAATGGAAGACGGCCTTCAATACCCCTGAGGGTCATTTCGAGAATTTGGTTATGCCCTTTGGTTTGGTTTGATGAATGCCCCTTAGGTTTGATGAATGCTCCGGCCGTCTTCTAATATTTTGTGAACAGCATTTTTCATCATTTAATGGGGAAATTTGTACTGGTGTATCTGGATGACATTTTGATTTTTTCTCCTGATTTCAAAACTCATCGGGACCACCTACGTCAGGTCTTGCTGATTCTGCGGGACAATAAATTGTACGTTAAACTGGAAAAATGTGTGTTTGCAGCTCCAGAGATTCAATTTCTTGGTTTTCTTCTCTCCGCTTCTGGTTTTCACATGGACCCTGAGAAGGTCCGCGCTGTGCTTGATTGGGAGCTTCCTGAGAATCAGAAGGCGCTGATGTGGTTTTTGGGTTTTGCCAATTATTACAGAAAGTTCAATTTGAAATATTCCTCTGTTGTTAAGCCACTCACTGATATGACTAAAAAGGGGGTAGATTTTTCTTCGTAGTCGGTAGATGCGCTTAAAGCCTTTTCTACTATCAAAGAGAGTTTTGCTTCCGCTCCCATTTTGGTACAACCTGATGTCTCTCTACCTTTTATTGTTGAGGTGGACGCTTCTGAGGTGGGTGTGGGTGCCGTCTTATCTCAGGGTCCCTCTCCTGCCAAATGGCGACTGTGTGCCTTTTTCTCAAGAAAACTCTCCTCTGCAGAGAGAAATTATGATGTGGGAGATAGGGAGTTGTTGGCCATCAAACTAGCTTTTGAGGAATGGCGCCATTGGTTAGAGGGAGCCAGACACCCTATTATCGTGCTTACAGACCATAAGAATCTGTCCTACTTGGAATCGGCCAAGCGTCTGAACCCGAGACAGGCCAGATGGTCTTTGTTCTTTTCTAGGTTTAATTTTGTTGTTACGTTCCGCCCTGGGGTTAAAAATGTGAAGGCAGATTCCCTGTCACGTTGTTTTCCGGGAGGGGGGAACTTTGAAGACCCGGGTCCCATTTTGGCTGAAGGGGTCTCTGCTCTTTATCCTGATTTGGAGGCAGAGGTTCAGGCAGCCCAGGCAGAGGCTCCTGATCTTTGTCCCCCTGGGAGGTTGTTTGTGCCTCTCGCTTTACGACACATGGTTTTTAAGGTGCACCACGATACTGTCCTTGCTGGGCACCCGGGGAGCAGAGCAACAGTGGATCTCATTGCTCGGAGATTCTGGTGGCCGGCTCTTCGTAAGACGGTTAAGGGTTTTGTGGCAGCCTGCGAGACCTGTGCTCGTGCCAAGGTCCCTCATTCACGGCCATCGGGTTTTCTCCTCCCGTAACACATTCCTTCCCGTCCTTGGACGCATCTGTCTATGGACTTCATTACGGACCTGCCTCGTTCCTCGGGGAAGACTGTGATTCTGGTAGTAGTGGATCGTTTTAGCAAAATGGTTCATTTCATTCCCTTTCCTGGGTTACCCAATGCTAAGACGCTGGCGCAAGGGTTTGTTGATCACATTGTTAAAATGCATGGCATTCCTTCAAACATTGTTTCTGATAGGGGCACGCAATTTGTTTCCAGATTCTGGAAGGCCTTCTGTTCTCGCTTGGGGTTTCGGTTGTTGTTCTCTTCTGCTTTTCACCCGCAGTCGAATGGTCAGACCGAACGCGTCAATCAGAATCTGGAATCATATGCCAAGGACGAATCTAAATTCCCCTCCGGAAGAGGGAAACAGAGAAAAAGAAACAAAGCGCACAATAGGGTAGTATGTTCAACCACATGGTAATATCAAAGTGAGAAATAGCCAAACTCACCTTCTAGGGTTGTGCTCCGGCAGGCATAACTCTACTGTAGACTTAATATAAATGAGACCTTTATACCAGGACAGCAGCCGCAGATTTTGTAGTCTCTTGGATGGGATGTCCAGTCCCCCAAAATAAATTTTGTGGTAAAAGAAAGAAGTTCTGCGTCGGCGCGAAATCACAGGTAAAAACGGTCTTAGTGGATGGATTCTTCTTGTTTTAATAGAAACAACGCATTTCGGGGATCAGAGTCTCCCCTTCATCAGGTTTCACAATCATATAACAAATAATACAAATGGATTGATACTTATAGATAAAATCTGTAAAAAAAAACGCCAAAAAGATGCGCCTGGGTGACGCCCCTTGTGGGAGGAGCCATCACAAGGTGTCATCCAAAATGCAAACTTTCATAATATTCAGTTAAAGTGGCCATGTGTTAGCAATCCTATAGTTTATATATAAAAATCGCATCTTTATTTTATTAAATTTTGCATGATTCATTGCTGATCATTTACTATAGAAAGTAACATGTAGCCCCCGGTCATGTGATCGCCACTGCAGGCGACACATGACTCGGGAGTCCGGAAGTATTTGTTGCTTGACGCCGCTCTCATCTGGCCAGACAAGTGGAGAGAGGGCGGAAGTAGCGATGCTTGGATCGCTGTGGCGGCGCATGCTCAGATGGAGATTCTGAGCAGGCGGCTGAAGTCAATGGCATACGGTGTCACATGATCGCAGCTGTGCGGTCATGTGACCCATTGTCCTGCAGCACAAGCGCTACTAGGAGCTGGGGATCTATATATTTTCAAGAGTAGGACTGGTTTCTAGCTTATTTAAGACGATACTTATTACATATATATATAAAAAGGAATATGTTTGGCAGCCAATATTATGGATCATAAAATGTGTACACAACTAAAATGAATTGTATAAAATTATGATAAAAAATGAATACATATGTATCAAATGATGATATAAAAAATATATCTTATATAAAAAAAATATTATGAAAGGGGGCGTGGCCTGGACGTCTTCAGGAATGGCCGCGTGAAGACAGAGCTCCGCCGCCTTTAGCTGCTAAAGGAGATTCTCCTGCCACGCCAGCGCAGCACATGGGAAAAAAATTACCGGTCAAGCCCTCCAGCTCGTCCCGAACGTCCGTCTGGGTGAATACGACGCTTGATTCCTACCTGAGCCGTCCACTCCACACGACCCCGTCTGGCCGCGGCCTGCTGTAACGCACCAAGCTGATCAGTGAGGATCTCAACTGCGGAAACAAAGGACATCCACTTCTACCACACTGCTTGAGTATTTGGCTGTGTGAATTGCGGCTGCTCAGTATGAACCCCAGGCGGCTCTCTCAATCTCAAGCGGAGAGTTTGGGGTTAACAAAATCATATACCGCATAACAATCTAATTAGTAGCTATGAGGAGGAATGTCCCCTATTAGTTGAGGGGGATACAAAGTATTTCATATCATGTCCTCAGGTGAGGAGTTAGCCTGCAATACCCTCTCTCAGCACCGGGGGTTCCCTCCACTCTCAATTGCTGTTGTAATAGTAAGCCAGATTGCGGCCAGATACTTGCAGTTAGAAGTCAGTGAGTGGGCGGAGCCACTAGATGGCCCGGCGGCCGTTGCGTTCCACGCTGGAACGCAACCAGCGCCCTATTACAGACGGCCGGTGCGTTCCACGCTGGAACGCAACCCAGCGTCCCATTACAGGCGGCCGCTGCGCTCCAGCTGGAGCGCAACCCAGCGTACCCTTACGGTACCGCCCCCCAAGGGGACCACTCCGGGGTACCCAAATAGGGGAAGGTCGGTTGGGAAACCTCTGGTGGAACAATCTTTGGAGTCTGGGAGCATGAACGTCTTGCACATCTTCCCAAGAGTCATCCTGGGATCCATACCCCTTCCATCTAACGAGATACTGGATCCTCCCCCGTCTTCTCCTGGAATCGAGGAGCTGCTCGACTTCAAATTCCTCTTCACCTTGGACGTCTATTGGGGGTAAGGGTCGAGGATCCCTTGATGGGAACGGGCTAGGTCTGAAGGGTTTCAATAGTGACACATGGAATGTGGGATGTACCTGTAGTCGAGGAGGAAGGGTGAGTCTCACCGTGTTGGGGTTGATAACCCTTTCTATGGGAAAAGGACCCACGAATTGTCTTCCCAATTTCTTGGAAGGTACCCCCAACCGAAGGTTTCTCGTCGACAGCCATACCGAGTCCCCGACCTGGTAAGGAGGATTTTCTCTTCTGCGACGGTCGTAGTAGATCTTTTGTTTTTCCTTTGCCCGTTGGAGATTGTCTTTTAACGTCTTGAGGGTAGTTTGCAGAGTAGTCAGATAATCGTCTGTGGCTGGAACGTTTGTGGGAAGAGTGGTTTGAGGAAGAGACCTAGGGTGAAATCCATAATTAGCAAAGAATGGACTATGTAAAGTAGAGGAATTAGTAGAATTATTATAGGCAAATTCAGCGAGAGGAAGTAGGCCTTCCCAGTCATCTTGTAGAAATGCGCAATGACATCTGAGAAACTGTTCCAGACACTGATTCACCCTTTCAGTCTGCCCGTTAGTTTGGGGATGATAGGCGCTAGACATTCTGTGGTCGATTTGAAGTCTGGAACAGAGCGCTCTCCAGAATTTGGATATAAATTGCGAACCCCTGTCTGATATGACCTGACTAGGCAGTCCATGTAGTTTTATGATGTTGGATAGGAAAACCTCGGCTGTTTCCCTGGAAGAGGGTAACTTCTTGAGGGCCACGAAGTGTGCCATCTTAGTCAGCAAATCTACTACTACCATGATGGTGTTGTTTCCACTGGAAAGGGGGAGTTCTACGATGAAGTCCATCGAGACCCATTCCCAGGGTCTATTGGCTATGGGAAGACTCATTAGGAGACCATATGGTCGATTCCTGTCAGTTTTGCATGAGGCACAGGTCTCGCACGTGGAAACGTATTCCTCAATTTCTTTTGTCATTTTTGGCCACCAGAAGTTCCTGCGTATCAGGGTTGTGGTTTTGGCTATGCCAGGGTGCCCCGCGAGGGGTGAATCGTGGCAGAGTTTGATCACCTGGGTGGTGAGGGAGGGTGGTATATACAGTTGATTGTCCTTGTAAAGGAAACCCTGTTGATTCAGCAGAAGACCTGGGGGTGTGTTGGCCTGGTCATTAATCAGAGCCTCCTTGAGCTGGGTCTCCAACCCGACAGTGGCGAGGACGAGTTGCTTCGGTGGTATGATCCATGAGAGGGCCGTATCGCCGATGCGGAATTCAGCCAATCGTGATAGGGCGTCGGCCTTCCCATTTTTTGAGCCTGGTCGGTATGTAATTTGAAAGTTGAATCTGTCAAAAAAGAATCTCCACCGTACTTGACGTGCTGACAGTGTTTTACTGGTTTTCAGATACTGTAGGTTACGGTGATCCGTGTATATTGTGATGGGGTGTGTTGAACCTTCAAGTAAATGCCTCCAATTTTCCAGAGAAGATTTTATGGCAAGGAGTTCCTTTTCCCCTATGGGGTAATTGAATTCTGCGGTATTTAGTGTCCGGGAGTAGAACCCGATAGGATGTAACAGGGTTGAAAAGGAGCTTCGTTGGGATAGGACCGCTCCTATGGCTGCCTGGGACGCGTCTACTTCCAGCACGTAGTGATGGTTTGGATTCGGGAGGGTCAGTATTGGTGCCGAAGTGAATCTGTTCTTTAGTAAATCAAACGCTGATTGGGCCTCCTTGGACCAAACAAACTTCGTATTAACACTAGTTAACCGGGTTAGCGGTTTAGTGGTAGCGGAGAAGTCCTTGATAAATTTCCTATAGAAGTTTGAGAACCCCAGGAATCGCTGAAGGGCTTTCCGGGAGTCCGGGATCGGCCAATTTTGGATACAAGTGATCTTTGAGTGATCCATTTGGATACCCTTAGGTGATATTATGTATCCGAAAAACGGAAGGGAAGTAGTCTCATAAATACATTTTTCCTGTTTGACATATAACCGATGGACGCTTAACCGTGCAAGAACCCAACGGACGTGTTTCCTGTGATCGTGTAAGGTATCAGAGTACACCAGTATATCATCAAGATAGATGATTACACATACGTCCAGTAGGTCCCTAAAAATGTCGTTAATAAAATTTTGGAATGTAGCTGGGGCGTTACACAACCCGAAGGGCATCACGGTATACTCGAAGAGTCCGTACCGGGTGCGGAAAGCTGTCTTCCATTCATCGCCCTTTCTGATCCTAATCAAGTTGTATGCGCCTCTCAAATCCAGCTTGGTGTAGATTGTGGATGTTTGAAGTCTTTCTATGAGTTCGGATATAAGCGGCAGGGGGTACCGATTTTTGATTGTAACTTTGTTCAAGGCTCTATAATCAATGATGGGCCTAAGGCTTGCGTCTTTGTTTCTTACGAAGAACATCCCTGCGGCTGCCGGGGAGGTTGAAGGTTGAATAAAACCTTTCCGTAAGTTCTCTTCTAGGTACTGTTTGAGGTGAACAAGTTCTGGTTGTGCCAATGGGTAAATTCTTCCAGTGGGTATCTCACTGCCCGGCAACAAGTCTATGGGGCAATCGTAAGATCTATGAGGTGGCAGGGATTCCGCCTTCTTTGCACTGAATACCTCAGCGAACTCTGCGTATTGGGTGGGGACCTGGTTCACTCCCGCATGCATGAGAGTCTTGAGGGGGAAGCAGGTCTCCATGCAATAGCGTGAGGTTAACTCAACTCTCCTCTGTTCCCATAGTAGGGCCGGCTGATGTAACCGCAGCCATGGTAACCCAAGAATCACGGGAAACAAAGGAGAGTGTATGATATCAAAGGAAAAGAATTCTGTTTGGTTATTTTCGCATGTTACCAAGAGGGGTTGAGTCTGACTGTGGACAGGACTAGAAGTGGTACCATCAATGAAACTCACGGACATCGGAACGTTTTTTCTCGTATGGGGAATTTTATTTCGGTCTATCAGATGCATGTCAATAAAATTCCCGGAAGCTCCTGTGTCCACCATGGCTTCAACGATAGTTCGGTTTTGGTCCCACTGTAAGGTGAGAGACGTGTAGATGTAACCACCTGTGCTATTATTTCTATTGCCTAAGGTACAAGACATCCTGCTCTTACCTTCATGTTTCTTTCGTATGGCGGGACATCCATCAACTATATGGTCGGCAGATGCACAGTATAAACAGAGGTTGAGGTTACGTCTCCTGGCTTTCTCCCTCTCAGTCAGAGGACCCCGAATCGCCCCGATCTCCATCATCTCTACTGCAGGACCCGGGCTGGACGGTCTCGGGGTGGGTATGAAGCCTGAGACTCTCTCGGCTCTGCGTTCCCTCAATCGTCTGTCAATGGTGGTGGCCCTCTGCATCAAGGCGTCAAGTGTATGTGGTAACTCTCCTTGGGCTAATTCGTCCTTCAGGGCCTCGGAGAGGCCGAGACGGAACTGATTCCTAAGGGTGAGATCATTCCATTCAGTCTCCCGGGCCCAACGAGTGTATTCCGCAATGAAGTCCTCTACAGGTCGTCTTCCTTGCTTTAGGCTGCGGATGGCAGTCTCTGCAGTGATTTGTTTGCTTTGGTCCTCATAGAGGAGGGCCATTGTTTCAAGGAACAGGGGAAATGAATCCAGGACCGGGTCTTCCTTTTCTAAGTATGTGTTAGCCCATGCTCTGGGCTTCCCCCTGAGGTACGAGATCATGGTGAGTACTTTTGTTCTGTCGGTTGGGTAGGTCCGGGGCCGTAGTTCGAACATTAATTTACACGCATTCAGGAATTCCCGGAACTGCTTCCGGTCTCCTGAGAATAGTTCTGGTGGGCTGACCTTGGGTTCTGGTCCATCACGGGGGTGTCCTGTGCCCTGAGTGACAAGTTCACGTAGGGTCTGATTTTCTAACTGGAGATGTTGTACGGTCACATTGAGGGTCTCCACCCTCTCTGTGAGGGCGACCAGATGTCCTGCAATCTTCGCTGGATCCATGCGGGTTCCACTAATATGTAACGCACCAAGCTGATCAGTTAGGATCTCAACTGCGGAAACAAAGGACATCCACTTCTACCACACTGCTTGAGTATTTGGCTGTGTGAATTGCGGCTGCTCAGTATGAACCCCAGGCGGCTCTCTCAATCTCAAGCGGAGAGTTTGGGGTTAACAAAATCCTATACCGCATAACAATCTAATTAGTAGCTATGAGGAGGAATGTCCCCTATTAGTTGAGGGGGATACAAAGTATTTCATATCATGTCCTCAGGTGAGGAGTTAGCCTGCAATACCCTCTCTCAGCACCGGGGGTTCCCTCCACTCTCAATTGCTGTTGTAATAGTAAGCCAGATTGCGGCCAGATACTTGCAGTTAGAAGTCAGTGGCGTGGGAGCCAGCAGCGGGGGAGCCAGTGGACGCAGGTGGGGAGTCCTCCAGGTTGTTGGGGTTCCAATCCGGAATCTGGAATAGCGTCCTCTAGGTGAATGGAGTTAACAGGGTGCGCACTCCAAATTAGTGGAACACCCTGTACAGCCCCTGGCTGCCATTTATTGGCCGGAGCGTGAGTGGGCGGAGCCAATTGATGGCCCGGAGGCCGTTGCGTTCCACGCTGGAACGCAACCAGCGCCCTATTACAGACGGCCGCTGCGTTCCACGCTGGAACGCAACCCAGCGTCCCATTACAGGCGGCCGCTGCGCTCCAGCTGGAGCGCAACCCAGCGTACCCTTACACCTGCTTCCATCTCAGGCCTCCGACGCGTGTAGGAGTGAGGAGACGTGCGCACAGCCGCTGTCAGGTACAAGCTGCAATACAGCCTTAAAGCTTACCACCTCCTCCCTGTCCCCGTTAGCAAGGACTTTCCTACCCAGTAGCGCAGAGGGGGTACTGTTAAGTCCCGCAGAAGCGAGAGTGGGGCTACATTTAGCAGGTGACACTGCCGCCATTATGCCGCCAAAATCGGCAGCTAAGCAGGCTAAGCAAATGGCCACTCCGTCCCAGAGGCGACGGGACTGGGCCGAATCCTCTGACGACCCCCCTAGCCAAACGCATCATAGAAGGGCAGAGGGAGGAGAAGCTGCTGCTTGGGAGCAGGGGAATGAATACATGGATGAGGGAGAGGAAGACTCTCTACAACCCACCCAGGGCTCTGCAATTCTTCAACAAACTTTACAGCATCTGCCTACCAAGGAAGATTTTAAAATGCTGGTCTCAGAAGTCAGAAACGCCTGCAAATCTGAAATCTCATCTTTGAGGCAGGATCTGAAGCACTTAGCAGACCGCATGGACACTATTGAAATAGATCATGACGACACCCGTAAAAGTGTTGCACATCTACAATCTGTTATTGCTTCTCAGTCCCAAGTCATCAGGGACAATGCGCGCCACTTAGAAGACCTGGATAACAGAGGACGCAGAAATAACATCCGTATACGGGGTTTGCCTGAATCCACTGCTGAGGAAAATCTGCAGGAAGTGTTATCTGAGCTTTTCAACACTTTATTAGGCATTCAGCCACCCCAGCCTATCAAGTTAGATCGAGCTCATAGAGCATTGCGGCCTAAGTCCTCTTTCTCGCAGCCTAGAGATGTCATCTGCTGCGTACATGATTTCCAGATGAAGGAATGCATCATGTCAAAAGCCAGGGAATTACGCTCCATTGACTTTCATGGCACTTCTGTTCATTTGTACCAAGATCTCTCTTGGTGGACACTTCAGAAAAGAAGAATCTTACAGCCCCTATTGCAACTGCTGAAGGAAAAGAAGACGCCCTATAGATGGGGATTCCCATTTGCATTAATAGTTACGAAAAATGGCAGGTCCTCCATCCTGCGTCAGCATGCAGACCTCCCTGATTTTTGTGCTGCTTTGGGCATTGAGATTCCATCCATCACGGACTGGGAACTACCGGATCCACAGCCTGCCCTGGGTCCGATCTGGCAACCTGCCAGACAAAAGAGAAGAAGATCATCCCCTGCTGGAGGGACCCCTTCACGTGAGCCACAAGATGATCCTCCATGATTGCTGCATGGACGTCATTTGCTCAATTTATATCTCCTAATGTTTTTATTCGCCTTGAGGCGACGGCCTTATGGTTCTTTGTTTAAGGTCCTATGATAGTAGAATTGGTTTTTTGTTCAATTCTTTGGTTCCTTCAAGTTCTTATAGGCTCTGAAACCTGGCCCGTCCTGTGCCAGTCCAATCATGCTTCTACTAAGCAGACCAGTAGTTTCGCCCTCTCCTTCCCGCTTCTGTTGGCTGGGATGGAGGGATGGCAGTTTGCTGACATTATCATTACTAGTTGCTACTTACTGATCTGTATCTGGGTGACAGCACCCAATGTTCTGATACTATACGGTGTATCTTTAATGTTTGTATGGTCTTGTGTCTCCCCCCCCCCCCTTCCTCCTTGTGTCTTTTTTCTGTGTTTTCTATATTCAGGTCTTCAGAGTTCGACCCACAAATGACTGAACGCATTAAAGTGCTTTCATCCATATTACCGTCCTTGAAAAGGATCTATGACAGCCGCATAGCAAGTATATTTATCCCATGTTTTAAAGATGATTAAGTATGTCTCGCTTAATGTAAAAGGCCTTAACTCTAATGTGAAAAGACGCTTGGCACTTACTGAGTGCAAATCTCAAAAAGCTGACATAGTTTTTCTACAGGAGACCCACTTTGATCACCAGGGCTCTTTCAAATTTGCGCAATATTTATTCCCTCGTATATATTCTGCTACATCTGGGAGGAAAACGGCAGGTGTTGCCATTCTCATATCAGCCGATTGCCCCTTACAAGTGGAAGACGCTATTATTGACCCCGCTGGCAGATATATTATACTAAAGGCCACACTCAATGGCAGTCCACATGTACTGTGCAATCTATACGCCCCGAATACTGCTCAAATCCCCTTCCTTAACAAGGTGTTATTGAAATTATCTAGGTTGCTCCCAGCTGCGATACTAATAGGGGGAGACTTTAATCTCTCTTTTTCCGAACGCTTAGATAGATTAACCCTCCAGAATAGACCGCCCACTAGAGATCAATGTCGAAACTCGCATCTTTTTAGGCGCCTTATTCGAAAATTCGAATTGTACGAGCTGTGGAGAATTAACTATCCCACTGCTAAAACATTTTCTTTTTTCTCACATCCACATAATACGCATTCCCGTATAGATTATTTTTTTGGTAATGTCCCAATTTTAAGGATGCTTGCAGATGCTGACATGGGGCCTATATCATGGTCTGACCATGCCCCAGTTTCAATTACCATTAAAACTTCAGGATACCACTCTAGAATTTGCCATTGGCGGCTTAATGAGTCCTTCTTACATCAGCTGCCGCTTAGACAAGAGCTACGTGATGGCCTTGCAGAATATTTTACCTTAAACCAGTCCTCTGGTCCCCCTATATCTATGATATGGGAAGCCCATAAGGCAGTCTTAAGAGGCACCTGTATAGCTATGGGATCTCGATTAAAAAAAGACCGTACTATGCAGCAACACACCATCACCTCACAGCTGAAGGACTTAGAGCGAATGCTAGAATCCCGATGCTCGCGTCCTCTGCTTAGACGCATTACCATCCTACGTGCCAGATTGAAGGAGCTAATGTTTTATAAAACTGAGAAAAAATTACTGTATTCGCGACAAAGATTTTATATGTGGGGGAATAAGCCACACACCCTCTTGGCTCGACAGCTTCGGGAGTCTGGCATTACAAATACTCCGACTGCTATGAGGCGAAGTGACGGTGCAATAGTATATGATCCAGAGGTCATCTCTAACTTATTCCATGACTATTACAAGGCGCTTTACTCTATCCCCCAACAACTTCCATCTGACCCGGGGCGAAGTCGGCTCCTCCTGGATTCCTTTCTTTCTAAATGCAATCTTCCTCAGTTGTCTGGAGAAGCTCTTGCCTCATTGAACACTCCTATTACTGTAGAGGAATTGCAGGAAGTACTGAAACAATTGCCCAATAATAAAGCCCCTGGGCCAGATGGTCTACCATACATTTATTATACAACATTTTCCGACATTCTTCTACCGCATATGACACTATTGTTCAACTCTTTTTTACAAGGGTCCCCAATACCCACTTCAATGTCGCACTCCTATATAACTTTAATACCTAAACCAGGTAAAGTCCCCTAGAATGTGGAAATTACAGGCCCATTGCACTTCTTAATTCGGATTTGAAAATTTTCACGAAAACTTTGGCTAACCGACTTTCAGACTGGTTACCCCAACTGATCCATAAAGATCAAGTGGGCTTTGTCCGAGACCGACAGGGCGGAGATAATACAAGGCGGACCATTGATTTAATTGACATCATGAATAGACGCAGGGACTCGGCTCTGTTGCTAAGTCTTGACGCGGAGAAAGCGTTTGATCGCTTGGGGTGGCCTTTTATGTTCTCTGCTATGGAGGCCTTTGGTTTGAGAGGCCCTTTCCTTACAGCCCTCCATGTCCTTTATGCCCAACCCACAGCGACGGTGAAAATGAAGCATGCTCATTCCTTACCTTTCCCTATAAAAAATGGTACGCGTCAAGGATGTCCGCTATCCCCTTTGCTTTTTGTTTTATGCATAGAACCCTTGGCGGCGGCCATATGTTCTCACCCTGATATACATGGGATTAAAGTGAATGCAGTTGAATTCAAACTCTCACTATTTGCTGACGATATTTTACTAACATTAACTGACTTGCATATCTCGCTCCCCAACCTTTTTAAATTACTAGAGACTTATGGTAGATTATCTGGTTATAAAATTAATGCCACAAAAACGGAGGCTCTTCCCCTTAACCTTCCTCCTGATAATTTGACCACCTTAAAATCTAGCTTCCACTTTCAATGGACGGAAACGTCGCTGAGGTATTTGGGGATAAATTTAACCCCTACATACTCCTCGTTATACGCTCAAAATTTTCCATCTACATTCCGAGAACTTAAAACCTTGCTGATTAAATGGATGCCTCTTCCCATCTCCCTATTGGGCCGTATAGCGTCAGTCAAGATGAATATTTTGCCTAAATTACTGTATTTGTTTGAAACTCTCCCAATTCCTGTTCCAGAGAAGGAGTTGCGTAATTTTCAGTCATGTATGCTTAAGTTCATTTGTAATGGGAAGAGGCATCGCATAGCTTGCTCAATTTTAATGTCACCTAAAACTCAAGGAGGGCTAGCAGTTCCAGATATTAAAAAATATTACTGGGCTACACACCTTAGAAGATTGCCAGCCTGGTCCAACATATATGCGTATTCTAGATGGATGGAAATAGAGAAGTTGTGGATAGCCCCTGTACATCTGAATTCACTCATCTGGTATTCCTCGCAGCCCTCGCTTAGGCCAGAGCTATTAGGCCCCATGTCTTTAACCTGTAACATATGGTCGAGATGTAACAGACTGTTTTCACTTGCGTCGGAAAAATCTTCTATGATCTCCTTTCTGTCTAATCCATTATTTACGTTGGGAATGCACACAGCCTTTCTTAAAACATGGTTTCCTAAGAAACTGTTCAGATTTGCAGATGTTGTAAACTATAGGTCTCTGGGCTTTTTATCATTTGATGAGATACGATCCTTGCATCAACTGCCGGAGTCCTCTAGGTTTCAATATATACAGATATGCCATTTTTTTTCGGACCTCTTTCACTCAATGAAAGTGTCAACCCCTACACCATTTGAGAAACTATGTAAGATGACGATTACAACGCGGGGTCTCATCTCAGATATTTATCTTATCCTATCATCCTCCTCTGTTATTCACTCCTATATGACTAAATGGGAAACAATTCTTGGCTACCCTATAACGCATGCAGAGTGGAAACAGATATGGGAACGAGCAGCGAAGTCGTCTTCATGTGTTACATATAGGGAAAACACATATAAGGTGCTTATGTTTTGGTATCCTACACCACAGCTATTACAACACTTTAGCCGAGATATCTCTGATAGATGTTGGAGATGTATGACAGGTGAGGGGACTCATATTCATATTTTTTAGGAATGTCCTGTGATTGAGCCTTTTTGGAGAATGGTGGGGTCGGTTGTCTTTCAACTCCTCGCAATTCAATTTCCTTTTACACCTAGACGCCTAATTGCGGGGTTTTGGTTGAGAACAGACGCGCCTACCCGACTGGACCTCATCCACAGTGTGATGGAGGTTAGGAAAATGGAATACCTAACTGCATGCATTACTAACTCAGTTGATAGATTTACAAAGGTCTGGCAGGCATGGGATGACGCTTTTGATCATTTACAATAAGGGTCCTCTGAACATTAGTTTTTCTTTTCCCCCTTTTTTATTTTCTTTCCTCTCTCTCCCCTTATGTGTCGTGTCGTTGTCATTATTTTATGTCTTTTTTGTATCAACTCTCAATGTGCTCATTGGCCTCTGATACAAAATGTATGTTTTATATATCAATATACGTTCTTGATATTGATGTTATGCAATATGACATTGTACCTGTATTGCTTTTCATTGATATGCAATGTGACATTGCACCTGTATTACTTTTTATTGCCAAAAATTTTAAAATAAACAATTATAAAAAAATAATATATATTATATATAAAAAAAATATATATATATTTTTATATATGTACATAGAGGAATAATAGAAGAATAAAACAAAAATATTAATAAAAATTATATATATAGAAATATAAAAAGATATATATATATATATATATATATATATATAAAAGAGATATATGCAATATATGAATACACCCATATATCTCTTTCTCTCTATATAAAAAAGATCTTCAATTACCGTATATACTCGAGTATAAGCCGACCCGAATATAAGCCGAGGCCCCTAATTTTACCCCAAAAAAATGGGAAAAATTATTGACTCGAGTATAAGACTAGGGTGGGAAATGCAGCAGCTAATGGTAAATTTCATTATGTGTATATAATGCACACACTCTACATTATATACACACACATCTGCAAAAGGGGGACTCAGATTGTTGGGAGTCTGATTCTGACAGGCCCAATAAGCATATTTAGGTATGTATATGACAGTACAGGTCTTATCAAGTGTATTAAAATCATCTAAGTATCCCCCCTGTCCACCTTATAAATATCGAAAACTAAAGTTTTATAACCTGCTTGTCTCGTCTCCAATCTGCCCAAGGGGCGGCGTTTCATCTCAAAATGCGCCCAGCCAGTCGCTCCCAACTGCCGTTCTGAAGCCCCGCCCAGCTCATCAATATTCACTTCGCTGGGCGGCGGCTACAACTCTCCCCGACTCAAGATCCTGCGCATGGCCAATTCAATCCTCTGGGCACGTCCTCCGTCTAATCTTCAGCGCATGCGCCCGGGCGGGGTCACATCGCGCCTGCGTACAGACAGTCTGCGTCTTAGAGGCCGCTGCAGCCTCTGCTTTATGCGCATGCGCCGGGCACTTGAGTCGGGGAGAGTTGTAGCCGCTGCCCAGCGAAGTGAATATTGATGAGCTGGGTGGGGCTTCAGAACGGCTGGATGCTTATTGGGCCTGTCAGTGTCCCTTTAACAGAGGTGCCGCGCGGATGTGCTGGGAGCTGACCGGAGCAGCTGTAAAGGTAAGTAACAGCTTCTCCGGCCCCCAACATGTCATGGTCTGTATTATGGCAATGTAAGTTGCCATAATACAGACCTAGACTCGAGTATAAGACGAGGGGGCTTTTTGAGCACAAAAATATGTGCCAAAAAACTTGTCTTATACTCGAGTATATACGGTATATGAGATAGCTAGCATGTCCTGCAACCTATCAAATAGCTTCTTGTTCCAGCATATGGTCATTTGCCTTATTTTGATCCTTTTGGGTATATGGTCTCCTATTTTGTCGCAGGAGATGAAGGATAGCAATGATGGCGAGGGGGTGAAAATACGCAAATTGGGTAATTGAGTGCACAGCTAGTTGGAAGATGGTGCTTTCCTTTGTTTTATTTTTTATTTTTTATTATTTTTTATTGTTGTTACTTATATATATCCTTTCCTTTTTATAGATTGATTTCAAATGCCTCATTTAGCCCATACGGATTAAGGCTGTTGAGTTTAAAGATCCAATACATCTCCCGACGTCTGATGTATTGGACGTCTTTTTGGAGATGTATTGGAATGAGTTCAATCGGTGTTATAGTGAATCCTGCAACATTGCCTTCATGGTGTTCCGCCGCATGTCTGGACACACTGTGTTTCATATACTTTTTTCTGATTTTCGAACGATGTGTGTTAAAACGATTACGTAAGGTTTGTATTGTGCGACCTACATATTGTAGATGACAGGGGCACTCAAGTAAATAGATAACATGGTTAGAATTGCAGGTTAGGTGGTGTTGGATTTGGAATGTTTCCCCGGTACTCTTGCTATGAAAAGATGATCGTTGGTTGATACTAGTACAACAGAGACATCTTGAATGACCGCATTTGAAACTTCCTTTGGGGGCCTCAATATCCTTATCCTCATTAGAGGGATGTGTTGCTACTCTCATTTTGCTCGGAGCTAAGATGTTTTTCAGAGTTTTAGCTCTTCTATATGTAAACTTGGGATTCTCCGGGATGATTTGGCTGAGTATGGGATCTCTTTTTAGGATGTGCCAGTGTTTCCCCAGTGTCGCCTTAATGGAGTTATGGTTTTGGTTATAAGTGGTTATGAAGTTATAACAATAGGAACTGATACCGTTTTTGTCCTCTATTTTTTTTTGGCAGGGGGGGGCTAGGCTTTCTAGTTGAGTCAGCTTATTTGCTTTTTCTGTGGCGCCCACAATGATATTACTGGGGTACCCCTTGTGATTGAACCTGGACGTAAGGATGTTGCATTGTGAGCTGAAGTCTGAATCTAATGTGCAATTTCTGCGAATACGTTTAAACTGGCTAAACGGAACATTTGACTTCCACTTCCTGTAGTGTGTGCTGCCAAAATCAAGATAGCTATTGCTATCTACCTTTTTGAAAAAGTCTAGGAATTCTGTTTTTGTCTTATCATACGTTCCTATGAATTTAATGCCCCATTTGTTGGTATTTAGATGAGATATAAATTCCTCTATTGTGGATTGTTCGCCATCCCAGATGAATCGTTGATGTATCTTTTAAAATAAATAATATTTTTGTGCCAGAACTTGGTTTGATATATGAAGGATTCTTCAAACCTACCCATAAACAGATTCGCGAAGCTTGGCGCGAAACGCGTCCCCATTGCGGTGCCCCGTATCTGTTTGTAGGTCTGGTCCTGAAAAGTGAATGTATTATGGGTGAGGATGAATTCCATGCCTTTACTGTTTAGAAAGACAGACACACATTCCATTCCCAAATTGTGGGGTATATTCATATATAGGGCTGATATATCTAGAGTCAGCCAGTGGTAGTTTTCTTTCCACTTGATATCTTTTAGGGATGTTATTAATGATGCAGAGTCTTTGAGATGTGATTTCAGATTCTGAACAGATTTTTGGAGATGTACATTGATGTAATGGGAAAGATTCCTGGTCAGAGAGGACACCCCAGAAATTATTGGTCTACCGGGGGGGTTTTTCAGGGCCTTGTGTATTTTAGGCAGATGATAGAAAGTCGCTAGGGTAGCTTCTTTCACTAAAATATATTCCTTTTCCTTTTTATCCAGAACTGTTTCTGCCGATTTTATTAGTTTTTCGAATTCGTCTCTGTATTGGTTGGAAGGGTCACTATATAGTGGTTTAGAATAGTTTGTGTCTGAGAGTATGTTTAGAGCTTCTTTTATATAGTCCTCTCTGTTCTGGATCACGATTCCACCCCCTTTATCGGCACTTCTTATTGTAATATTTGTATTTGATTGTAGATTTTTAAGAGCTACTCTCTTGTATGGTTTAAGGTTATGTTTTTTATGGTTTTTATGGCAAGGCGGAATCACCTCCTGATTTATTTGTCTTAAGTCATTTGATACTAGAGAGTAGAACGTATCAAGGAAATTGCCCTTATGATGAATGGGGTAAAAGTTAGATGGTGGTCTGAGGCCTGATGGACTAGCTCTCAGGTCCAGCCCCTCCCCAGTTGGAGTGGTATTTGTTGTTGTCTGTGGTGTTTTTACTGCTGAGCTTTCTTGCATTTTGAAATGTCTTTTTAAAAGTAAGTTTCTTAATGAATCGGTTTAGGTCTAGGAACAGATCAAACTCATTTATTTTGCTTGTTGGGCAAAACGACAGTCCTTTGGATAGCACTGCAATTTCAGCTTTCTTTAGGGTATATGATGATAAGTTGAAGATACCTGAAGACTTTTCGGTATTGATTGCCTTCTCTTGGTCATGTTTAGTGTTTGTTTTTCTTTTTGATTTTGTTCTTGCCTGCTCGGCATCCTCTTCTAGGTTTTTTCTTTTTGTGGGTTTCCGGCCCAGTGGGTGAAAAAAATGTGTGATATTTACTGTTTTGGGACTTTTCAATATAGGATATGCTGCCGTGGGGTGTATGAGAGGCGGTAGGGCCAAAAAAGAAGGACCTGCTATGGAAAGATCTTCTATGGATTGAGGATCAGATTGTGTGGTATTGTAGGGTAAATCTATATTGGTTGGTAAGATATGGGGCACAGAGTCCAATTGGTTTGAAATAGGAGTAGTGCAATTCGAATCCACAGAGTATGCTGGGGGTGTACAGGTATGCACTGTAAGGAGCGAGTCTGCTTCCACGTCTGAAGAGGTGGACGGAGTGGAATATCTAGACTGAAGTGAAGAAGTGGATTGTGAATGGGTGGAGAATAGGGTGGGAGGGAGATTGAGTGGTCCACACTCTGCCATAATGTTTTCTGGAAAGATAATTGATGGAGAGGTAATTGATATTGTATTGTTGGAAAATTAGACTGATCCTAATCTACTAGGCATAAGTAGGGGAGTGTGAAACTCTAATTTAGAGGAATCTGGTTGTGAGATTGGAGTCCCTCTAGTACAGGGGATATTGTCGGTAGATCTATTACAAGGAAAATTGTTGGTGGAGGGTCTACCTGTGTTACCTGTAGTATCCTTTGTGTATGGTGCAGTATTCCTCCCGTGTGGTGGAATTGTGGAATTCTGCAGTTCCCTGTGTGGGTTAATGGGTGCAGGCCTAGAGTGAGGATTTTTATGACTTTGATTGAACTTGTTTCTATATGTATGATTGATTGTTATGGGGTTTGTATTGTTGTTGCTTATGATAGTGATGAGCAGTGGGTGCAATGAGGCCTACCTTGTCTGAGGTAGTATCAATGACCTCAGTGTATGGTCCTGAGTTGTGTTTGGTCAGTGCACTGTTATGGGGCATTTTCTGGGAGGGGGTATTTTTCCAAAATTTTATATTATCAGTGGCAAAATCGCAACGGTCTCTTGCTAGTTTGCCACTTTTCTTATTTAGGGTTTCTTTTTCAAATGTGAGTACTCTTGTGGTGATTAGTCGGTCAAACTTCGGAAAGTTGACATTCGATCTAAATTTGGACAATTCTTAATAGCAGTCTGATATCTTGGCCCCTAGGTCTAAGTAGAGGGACCTCCTTTTTTCAATAAATCTGGTCATAAGTCCCCTAGCACAATCTAGTAGATACATGTCCCATTCAGTACCAAAAGTCAAATCGTCTTTAACCACCTCCGCACCGCCTAACGCAGATTCGCGTTCCGGAGGTGGCAGCCCTGCGCTCAGCGACGCATATACGCGTCATCTCGTGTGAGCCGGGATTTCCTGTGAACGCGCGCACACGCTCACAGGAACGGAAGGTAAGAGAGTGGATCTCCAGCCTGCCAGCGGCGATCGTTGGTGATTTTTTTAACCCCTAACAGGTATATTAGACGCTGTTTTGATAACAGCGTCTAATATACCTGCTACCTGGTCCTCTGGTGGTCCCCTTTGTTTGGATCGACCACCAGAGGACACAGGTAGCTCAGTAATATGTTGCACCAAGCACCACTACACTACACCCCCCCCCCCTGTCACTTATTAACCCCTTATTCACACTTGATCACCCTTGATCACCCCTGATCACCCCATATAGACTCCCTGATCACCCCCCTGTCATTGATCACCCCCCTGTCATTGATCACCCCCCTGTAAGGCTGCATTCAGATGTCCGTATGATTTTTACGGATCCACTGATACATGGATCGGATCCGCAAAACACGTACGGACATCTGAATGGAGCCTTACAGGGGAGTGATCAATGATGGAGGTGATCACCCCATATAGACTCCCTGATCACCCCCCTGTCATTGATCACCCCCTTGTAAGGCTCCATTCAGATGTCCGTATCATTTTTACGGATCCACTGATACATGGATCGGATCCGCAAAACACATACAGGCGTCTGAATGGAGACTTACAGGGGGGTGATCACCCCATATAGACTCCCTGATCACCCCCCTGTCATTGATCACCCCCCTGTCATTGATCACCCCCCTGTAAGGCTGCATTCAGATGTCCGTATGATTTTTACGGATCTACTGATACATGGATCGGATCCGCAAAACACATACGGACATCTGAATGGAGCCTTATAGGGGGGTGATCAATGACAGGGGGGTGATCACCCCATATAGACTCCCTGATCACCCCCCTGTCATTGATCACCCCCCTGTCATTGATCACCCCCCTGTAAGGCTGCATTCAGATGTCCGTATGATTTTTACGGATCCACTGATACATGGATCGGATCCGCAAAACACATACGGACATCTGAATGGAGCCTCACAGGGGGGTGATCACCCCATGTAGACTCCCTGATCACCCCCCTGTCATTGATCACCCCCCTGTCATTGATCACCCCCCCTGTAAGGCTGCATTCAGATGTCCGTATGATTTTTACGGATCCACTGATACATGGATCGGATCCGCAAAACACGTACGGACATCTGAATGGAGCCTTACAGGGGAGTGATCAATGACGGAGGTGATCACCCCATATAGACTCCCTGATCACCCCCCTGTCATTGATCACCCCCTTGTAAGGCTCCATTCAGATGTCCGTATCATTTTTACGGATCCACTGATACATGGATCGGATCCGCAAAACACATACAGGCGTCTGAATGGAGACTTACAGGGGGGTGATCACCCCATATAGACTCCCTGATCACCCCCCTGTCATTGATCACCCCCCTGTCATTGATCACCCCCCTGTAAGGCTGCATTCAGATGTCCGTATGATTTTTACGGATCCACTGATACATGGATCGGATCCGCAAAACACATACGGACATCTGAATGGAGCCTTATAGGGGGGTGATCAATGACAGGGGGGTGATCACCCCATATAGACTCCCTGATCACCCCCCTGTCATTGATCACCCCCCTGTCATTGATCACCCCCCTGTAAGGCTGCATTCAGATGTCCGTATGATTTTTACGGATCCACTGATACATGGATCGGATCCGCAAAACACATACGGACATCTGAATGGAGCCTCACAGGGGGGTGATCACCCCATGTAGACTCCCTGATCACCCCCCTGTCATTGATCACCCCCCTGTCATTGATCACCCCCCCTGTAAGGCTGCATTCAGATGTCCGTATGATTTTTACGGATCCACTGATACATGGATCGGATCCGCAAAACACGTACGGACATCTGAATGGAGCCTTACAGGGGAGTGATCAATGACGGAGGTGATCACCCCATATAGACTCCCTGATCACCCCCCTGTCATTGATCACCCCCTTGTAAGGCTCCATTCAGATGTCCGTATCATTTTTACGGATCCACTGATACATGGATCGGATCCGCAAAACACATACAGGCGTCTGAATGGAGACTTACAGGGGGGTGATCACCCCATATAGACTCCCTGATCACCCCCCTGTCATTGATCACCCCCCTGTCATTGATCACCCCCCTGTAAGGCTGCATTCAGATGTCCGTATGATTTTTACGGATCCACTGATACATGGATCGGATCCGCAAAACACATACGGACATCTGAATGGAGCCTCACAGGGGGTGATCACCCAATGTAGACTCCCTGATCACCCCCCTGTCATTGATCACCCCCCTGTCATTGATCACCCCCCTGTAAGGCTGCATTCAGATGTCCGTATGATTTTTACGGATCCACTGATACATGGATCGGATCCGCAAAACACGTACGGACATCTGAATGGAGCCTTACAGGGGAGTGATCAATGATGGAGGTGATCACCCCATATAGACTCCCTGATCACCCCCCTGTCATTGATCACCCCCTTGTAAGGCTCCATTCAGATGTCCGTATCATTTTTACGGATCCACTGATACATGGATCGGATCCGCAAAACACATACAGGCGTCTGAATGGAGACTTACAGGGGGGTGATCACCCCATATAGACTCCCTGATCACCCCCCTGTCATTGATCACCCCCCTGTAAGGCTGCATTCAGATGTCCGCATGATTTTTACGGATCCACTGATACATGGATCGGATCCGCAAAACACATACGGACATCTGAATGGAGCCTCACAGGGGGGTGATCACCCCATGTAGACTCCCTGATCACCCCCCTGTCATTGATCACCCCCCTGTCATTGATCACCCCCCTGTCATTGATCACCCCCCTGTCATTGATCACCCCCCTGTAAGGCTGCATTCAGATGTCCGTATGATTTTTACGGATCCACTGATACATGGATCGGATCCGCAAAACACATACGGACATCTGAATGGAGCCTTACAGGGGGGTGATCAATGACAGGGGGGTGATCACCCCATGTAGACTCCCTGATCACCCCCCTGTCATTGATCACCCCCCTGTCATTGATCACCCCCCTGTCATTGATCACCCCTCTGTCATTGATCACCCCCCTGTAAGGCTCCATTCACACATTTTTTTGGCCCAAGTTAGCGGAAATTATTTTTTTTTTTTCTTACAAAGTCTCATATTCCACTAACTTGTGTCAAAAAATAAAATCTCACATGAACTCACCATACCCCTCACGGAATCCAAATGCGTAAAATTTTTTAGACATTTATATTCCAGACTTCTTCTCACGCTTTAGGGCCCGTAGAATGCCAGGGCAGTATAAATACCCCACATGTGACCCCATTTCGGAAAGAAGACACCCCAAGGTATTCCGTGAGGGGCATATTGAGTCCATGAAAGATTGAAATTTTTGTCCCAAGTTAGCGGAAAGGGAGACTTTGTGAGAAAAAAAAATATATATATCAATTTCCGCTAACTTGTGCCAAAAAAAAAAAAAAATTTCTATGAACTCGCCATGCCCCTCATTGAATACCTTGGGGTGTCTTCTTTCCAAAATGGGGTCACATGTGGGGTATTTATACTGCCCTGGCATTCTAAGGGCCCTAAAGCGTGAGAAGTCTGGGATCCAAATGTCTAAAAATGCCCTAAAAATGGGGGCCCCTTTGCGCATCTAGGCTGCAAAAAAGTGTCACACATCTGGTATCGCCGTACTCAGGAGAAGTTGGGCAATGTGTTTTGGGGTGTCATTTTACATATACCCATGCTGGGTGAGATAAATATCTTGGTCAAATGGCAACTTTGTATAAAAAAATGGGAAAAGTTGTCTTTTGCCGAGATATTTCTCTCACCCAGCATGGGTATATGTAAAAAGACACCCCAAAACACATTGCCCAACTTCTCCTGAATACGGCGATACCACATGTGTGACACTTTTTTGCAGCCTAGGTGGGCAAAGGGGCCCACATTCCAAAGAGCACCTTTCGGATTTCACAGGTCATTTACCTACTTACCACACATTAGGGCCCCTAGAATGCCAGGGCAGTATAACTACCCCACAAGTGACCCCATTTTGGAAAGAAGACACCCCAAGGTATTCCGTGAGGAGCATGGCGAGTTCCTAGAATTTTTTATTTTTTGTCACAAGTTAGCGGAAAATGATGATTTTTATTTTTTTATTTTTTTCCTTACAAAGTCTCATATTCCACTAACTTGTGACAAAAAATAAAAACTTCCATGAACTCACTATGCCCATCAGCGAATACCTTGGGGTGTCTTCTTTCCAAAATGGGGTCACTTGTGGGGTAGTTATACTGCCCTGGCATTCTAGGGGCCCAAATGTGTGGTAAGAAGTTTGAAATCAAAATGTGTAAAAAATGACCGGTGAAATCCGAAAGGTGCTCTTTGGAATGTGGGCCCCTTTGCCCACCTAGGCTGCAAAAAAGTGTCACACATCTGGTATCTCCGTACTCAGGAGAAGTTGGGCAATGTGTTTTGGGGTGTCATTTTACATATACCCATGCTGGGTGAGAGAAATATCTTGGCAAAAGACAACTTTTCCCATTTTTTTATACAAAGTTGGCATTTGACCAAGATATTTATCTCACCCAGCATGGGTATATGTAAAATGACACCCCAAAACACATTGCCCAACTTCTCCTGAGTACGGAGATACCAGATGTGTGACACTTTTTTGCAGCCTAGGTGGGCAAAGGGGCCCACATTCCAAAGAGCACCATCCGGACATTTTTTACACATTTTGATTTCAAACTACTTACCACACATTTGGGCCCCTAGAATGCCAGGGCAGTATAACTACCCCACAAGTGACCCCATTTTGGAAAGAAGACACCCCAAGGTATTCGCTGATGGGCATAGTGAGTTCATAGAAGTTTTTATTTTTTGTCACAAGTTAGTGGAATATGAGACTTTGTAAGAAAAAAAAAAAATCATCATTTTCCGCTAACTTGTGACAAAAAATAAAAAGTTCTATGAACTCACTATGCCCATCAGCGAATACCTTAGGGTGTCTACTTTCCGAAATGGGGTCATTTGTGGGGTGTTTGTACTGTCTGGGCATTGTAGAACCTCAGGAAACATGACAGGTGCTCAGAAAGTCAGAGCTGCTTCAAAAAGCGGAAATTCACATTTTTGTACCATAGTTTGTAAACGCTATAACTTTTACCCAAACCATTTTTTTTTTTTACCCAAACATTTTTTTTTTATCAAAGACATGTAGAACAATAAATTTTGAGAAAAATTTATATATGGATCTCGTTTTTTTTGCAAAATTTTACAACTGAAAGTGAAAAATGTCATTTTTTGGCAAAAAAAATCGTTAAATTTCGATTAATAACAAAAAAAGTAAAAATGTCAGCAGCAATGAAATACCACCAAATGAAAGCTCTATTAGTGAGAAGAAAAGGAGGTAAAATTCATTTGGGTGGTAAGTTGCATGACCGAGCAATAAACGGTCAAAGTAGTGTAGGTCAGAAGTGTAAAAAATGGCCTGGTTATTAAGAGTGTTTAAGCTATAGGGGCTGAGGTGGTTAAAACAATTGTCAAACCGTAGTCTGAGACCACGGGGGACAATTCTTTCTTGTACATAGATCTCCAAAAAAGTGGCATCCAAATGGTTTTGTATTTCATCAGTAATAAGCTTTTCAAGTTTATGAAAAAGTTTGAGTAATGATTTTTCATCAATAGTACTTGCGTTTTCTGCCTGAATATTATGAAAGTTTGCATTTTGGATGACACCTTGTGATGGCTCCTCCCACAATGGGCGTCACCCAGGCGCATCTTTTTGGCGTTTTTTTTGACAGATTTTATCTATAAGTATCAATCCATTTGTATTATTTGTTATATGATTGTGAAACCTGATGAAGGGGAGACTCTGATCCCCGAAACACTTTGTTTCTATTAAAACAAGAAGAATCCATCCACTAAGACCGTTTCTACCTGTGATTTTGCGCCGACGCAGAACTTCTTTCTTTTAATCAGAATCTGGAGACATATCTGCGCTGTTTTGTGGCGGAGAATCAGGAAGATTGGTGTTCTTTTTTGTCCCTTGCTGAGTTTGCTTTAAATAACTGTCGCCAGGAGTCCTCTGATAAGTCACCATTTTTTGGTGCATATGGGTTTCATCCGCAGTTTGGGACATTCTCTGGAGAGGGGTCTTCTGGTTTACCTGATGAGGAGAGATTTTCCTTGTCTTTGTCATTTATTTGGCAAAAGATTCAGGGTAATCTGAAGAGGATGAGTGAGAGATATAAGCGTGTGGCGGATAAGAGACATGTGCCTAGTCCGGACCTGAATGTGGGGGATTTAGTGTGGTTGTCTACAAAGAATATCAAACTGAAGGTTCCCTCCTGGAAGTTGGGTCTTAGGTTTATTGGGCCTTACAAGATCTTGTCCGTCATCAATCCCGTTGCCTTCCGTCTTGATCTTCCTCAGACGGGGAAGATCCATAATGTTTTTCACAGGTCCCGTCCCTATTAAAACCTTATGTCCAACCCACTGTACCCTCCTCTTTGCCTCCTCTTCCGATTGTTGTTGATGGTAATCTTGAATTTCAGGTCTCTAGGATTGTGGATTCTCGCATTATCCGCGGTTCTCTCCAGCACCTCGTTCATTGGGAGGTTTATGGTCCTGAGGAGAGGATGTGGGTCCCAGGGGCGGACATTAAGGCCACTCGTCTCATCAGGGCTTTCCATAGGTCTCATCCTGAGAAGGTGGGCTCTGAGTGTCTGGAGTCCACCCGTAGAGGGAGGGGTACTGTCACCGCCAGCTTTGTGAGAAGATCTGGCAGACGTTCTTCTCTACCTGTTGTATGATGTTCTTTGTTTTGGTTTCACTTTCTATCTCCTTTCCTTTTCTCAGCTGTCACCTATTTGCACTGATTGTCTCCCTTTATATTTCCCTCCCATACTGCCTCACTTTGCGGTTTATACTTCTTCCTGGATTGTGTTCACTGCTGGACGCTGCTTCTCCTGATTCCTCAGATAAGTCTGTTTCCTTTATTTGTGTTTTCTTGCTGGCTTGATTGTAGGTGACCCTGACTCCGTCCGTATTAAGTGCAGGGAGCCGGTGGTCGTGTCCCCTCACTATTGTAGGGTTTTCAGGTGTCACATAGTATAAGGTACGAGGACATGCATTCGTCTACCATAAAGACCTTTGCATGGGCATAGCAGTCAGGGAAAGCTCTAGGTGTTTTATAGGGCTCACCCATATGCTCCTTAGTTTGGGATCAAGCCAGTCGGATGTTCATTTATAAGTTCCAGCTTTCTGCAACACCATCCGTGACAGTTGCTCACAATTTAGCCCCGCCCAAAATGCCAGAACAGTAAACACACCCCACAAATGACCCCATTTTGGAAAGTAGACACCCCAAGGTATTGACTGAAGGGCATAGTGAGTCCGTGGGAGATTTTTATTTTTTTTGCCAGAAGTTAGCAGAAATTTAAACTTTATTATATTTTTTTTTTCCTCAGAAAGTGTCATTTTCCACTAACTTGTGAAAAAAAATTAAATCATACATAAACTCACCATGCCCCTCACCGAATACTTTGGGGTGTCTTCTTTCTAAAATGGGGTCATTTGGGGGGTATTTATATATTTATATATCCTGGCATTCTAGCACCTCAAGAAACATGACAGGTGCTCAGAAAGTCAGAGGTGCTTCTAAATGTGGAAATTCATATTTTTGTACCATAGTTTGTAAACGCTATAACTTTTGCGCAAACCAATAAATATACACTTATTGGATTTTTTTTTTATCAAGGACATGTAGCACAATAAATTCTGACACAAACTTGTATAGAAATGTAATTATATTTGAACAATTTTACCAGAAAATTGCTGTCTATTTTGATTAATATCAGAAAAAATGAAAAATCTCAGCAGCAATCAAATACCACCAAAAGAAAGCTGTATTTGTGAGAAGAAAAGGAGGTAAAATTCATTTGGGTGCCAAGTTGCATGACCGAGCAGTAAACCGTTAAAGTTGTGAGGTGCCGATTTGTAAAAAAGGGCCTGGTCACTAGGGGGGTATAAACCTGTGGTCCTTAAGTGGTTAAATAATCAAATATTTACAAACGACCAATACAAATACACATATCAACCAGACATGTCTTTGAATGCATTTCTTAATTCTTGTACTGGGTTTGGTATGTAGCGTGAGTAAGCGGATGATTTCCAGCGCCCCAGTGCTTTAATAACATGAACTGGAATGTTAACACTGGAGGCTGTGGAGGCTGCTCCTATGCGGAAGGAATGACCCGAGTAGTTAGCTGGGTTGAGGCCCAGCTGAGTGAGTAAAGACCTGACGTAGGTCATGAAGGTCGTAGTGATGAGTACTGAACCTCGTAAAATGAATAATGGTTGTGATGGTTATGTGGTTATGTATGCATCAAGAATCTTAACGGGGCACCACCTATTGTGCGTAGGATAGTATGCTACTTCTACTGGTGCCTGCTGACTGGTCTTGGAATGAGGCAGTCAGGATGTAATGATCCATGTGTTTTGTTAAGTGGGAACAGAGGAGAATAGGAGTAGATTGTGTGGTGTTGGTCGTAGTGAATTCTCTAGGCCTTAGGAATCCATAGAAAGCTATGTAGATAGCTGCCTTGATGACAGAATGCGTGTTGATGTCAAAAGGTTTTAAATCAAGCAGGTTAGACAATGCTTTGAAAATATGGTTGTTTATAGGTAGCCTCTGTGATGTACGTAAGGGTTCAGATCTCTGAATGCCCCTGAAGATAGTCTTAATCTGGTGAGATGCCATGAAACTTGTGTTGTTTGGTTGTAGGGTTAGCATATGATGTTGAATGCCTGTTAAATAAAGTTTAATGGTGTTGTATGACATCTTAAGTTTAAGGTGGCAAAAAGAAGCGAAACCCAACAATGATGTCAAGACAAATGGTTGCATGATGTCATGTTCCAAAAGGAATCTTTTGAATAAGGTAAAGGCCCTGTCGTATGTTTTGTGCGTATTTTTAGACAGTGCCAAATGGGACAGTGCTCTGCTATGATGCATAATGGCGTCTAGTCCATTACTAGTTGCTGGAAAGTTGGAGTTGGCGTGGCTGTAAGCACAGCTGACCGGAGTGCTTGATGGAATGCCTGGAATTTAAAACGAGACAAACTGTCGGCAGCTGTGTTACATATACCTGGAACATGGAAACAATACAGGAAGAAATTATGACAAGCAGCTAACCAAGTGAGTTTCCTCAGAAATCGTAAGGGACCTTTGTTGATGATGTGACAGGTTGCCTGGTTATCTGAGTAGCAACATACTGACAAGTCTGCCCATAAATGACCCCACACCACGGCAGCTGCCACGATGGGATCGATCTCGAAGAGAGCTGAGGTAGTGGAAAAACCCTCCACATCCTGAACTGCTGTAGGCCAGCGGCCCCAAAGCCATTCGTTCCCAAAAATTGCTGCAAAACCTGTGGTAGATGCCGCATTTGACCAAATGGTAGGTGATGAGTCAATTGAGGGAGGAACATACTTTTACATTCCAGGTGGTTAGAAATTTCTTCCACATGCGTAAGTCTGCCGTAGCTTTTGTATCCAAGGACAACCTGTGTGTGTCGTTTAGGAGGAGTGGAAATAGATACAGGAGTCGTGATATGAAGGAGCGGCCTTGAGGTATGATACGCATGGCAAAATTTAGAGAACCCAGCAGGGACTGTAGCTCTTTACGGTTGCAAGTACCGAGCTGGAGGTAGTGGTTGATGTAGGTAAGAATGTTCCCTATCTTGTCGTGTGGCAGGCTTGCTTGCATCGTGATTGAGTCTAATTGAATGCCCAGGAATGTGATAATCGTGTCTGGCCCCTCGGTTTTCTTTGGGGAGACTGGGACACCTAGTTGCTCAAATAGATTGATGGTAGCTGTGAGGCTACTGGGAGGGGAAGTGTTATCCTCGACCAGTAAGAAATCGACCATGTAGTGTAATACACTAGGGCAGTGGTGGGCAAACTTTTTTGTCAACTGAGCCAAATATCGCCAAAACCACGATTG
>NC_053395.1:110452719-110540298 GCF_905171765.1 Bufo bufo | reverse complement strand
GGCATAGTGAGTTCATAGAACTTTTTATTTTTTGTCACAAGTTAGCGGAAAATGCTGATTTCTTTTTTTTTTTTTTCTTACAAAGTCTCATATTCCACTAACTTGTAACAAAAAAATAAAAGCTTCCATGAACTCACTATGCCCATCAGCGAACACCTTGGGATGTCTTCTTTCCAAAATGGGGTCACTTGTGGGGTAGTTATACTGCCCTGGCATTCTAGGGGCCCAAATGTGTGGTAAGGAGTTTGAAATCAAATTCTGTAAAAAATGGCTGGTGAAATCCGAAAGGTGCTCTTTGGAATGTGGGCCCCTTTGCCCACCTAGGCTGCAAAAAAGTGTCACACATGTGGTATCTCCGTATTCAGGAGAAGTTGGGGAATGTGTTTTGGGGTGTCATTTTACATATACCCATGCTGGGTGAGAGAAATATCTTGGCAAAAGACAACTTTGTATAAAAAAATGGTAAAAGTTGTCTTTTGCCAAGATATTTCTCTCACCCAGCATGGGTATATGTAAAATGACACCCCAAAACACATTCCCCAACTTCTCCTGAATACGGAGATACCACATGTGTGACACTTTTTTGCAGCCTAGGTGGGCAAAGGGGCCCATATTCCAAAGAGCACCTTTCGGATTTCACAGGTCATTTTTTACAGAATTTGATTTCAAACTCCTTACCACACATTTGGGCCCCTAGAATGCCAGGGCAGTATAACTACCCCACAAGTGACCCCATTTTGGAAAGAAGACACCCCAAGGTATTCCGTGAGGGGCATAGTGAGTTCATGGAAGTATTTATTTTTTGTCACAAGTTAGTGGAATATGAGACTTTGTAAGAAAAAATAAAATAAATAAAAAATCATCATTTTCCACTAACTTGTGACAAAAAATAAAAAATTCTAGGAACTCGCCATGCCCCTCACGGAATACCTTGGGGTGTCTTCTTTCCAAAATGGGGTCACTTGTGGGGTAGTTATACTGCCCTGGCATTTTCCAGGGGCCCTAATATGTGGTAAGTAGGTAAATGACCTGTGAAATCCTAAAGGTGCTCTTTGGAATATGGGCCCCTTTGCCCACCTAGGCTGCAAAAAAGTGTCACACATGTGGTATCGCCGTATTCAGGAGAAGTTGGGGAATGTGTTTTGGGGTGTCATTTTACATATACCCATGCTGGGTGAGAGAAATATCTTGGCAAAAGACAACTTTTCCCATTTTTTTATACAAAGTTGGCATTTGACCAAGATATTTCTCTCACCCAGCATGGGTATATGTAAAATGACACCCCAAAACACATTCCCCAACTTCTCCTGAGTACGGCGATACCAGATGTGTGACACTTTTTTTGCAGCCTAGATGCGCAAAGGTGCCCAAATTCCTTTTAGGAGGGCATTTTTAGACATTTGGATACCAGACTTCTTCTCACGCTTTGGGGCCCCTAGAATGCCAGGGCAGTATAAATACCCCACATGTGACCCCATTTTGGAAAGAAGACACCCCAAGGTATTCAATGAGGGGCATGGCGAGTTCATAGAAATTTTTTTTTTTTGGCACAAGTTAGCGGAAATTGATATTTTTTATTTTTTTCTCACAAAGTCTCCCTTTCTGCTAACTTGGGACAAAAATTTAAATCTTTCATGCACTCAATATGCCCCTCACGGAATACCTGGGGGTGTCTTCTTTCCGAAATGGGGTCACATGTGGGGTATTTATACTGCCCTGGCATTCTAGGGGCCCTAAAGCGTGAGAAGAAGTCTGGAATATAAATGTCTAAAAAATTTTACGCATTTGGATTCCGTGAGGGGTATGGTGAGTTCATGTGAGATTTAATTTTTTGACACAAGTTAGTGGAATATGAGACTTTGTAAGAAAAAAATAATAATTTCCGCTAACTTGGGCCAAAAAAATGTCTGAATGGAGCCTTACAGAGGGTGATCAATGACAGGGGGGTGATCAATGACAGGGGTGGTGATCAATGACAGGGGGGTGATCAATGACAGGGGGGTGATCAGGGAGTCTATATGGGGTGATCACCCCCCTGTCATTGATCACCCCCCTATAAGGCTCCATTCAGATGTCCGTATGTGTTTTGCGGATCCGATCGATGTATCCGTGGATCCGTAAAAATCATACAGACATCTGAATGCAGCCTGACAGGGGGGGTGATCAATGACAGGGGGGTGATCAGGGAGTCTATATGGGGTGATCACCCCCCCTGGAAGGCTCCAGGGAGACGCCTGTATGTGTTTTGCGGATCCGATCCATCTATCAGTGGATCCGTAAAAATCATGCGGACGTCTGAATGGAGCTTTACAGGGGGGTGATCAATGACAGGAGGGTAATCAATGACAGGGGGGTGATCAGGGAGTCTATATGGGGTGATCACCACAGTCATTGATCATGCCCCTGTAAGGCTCCATTCAGACGTCCGTATGCGTTTTGCGGATCCGATCCATCTATCAGTGGATCCGTAAAAATCATGCGGACGTCTGAATGGAGCTTTACAGGGGTGTGATCAATGACAGGGGGGTAATCAATGACAGGGGGGGTAATCAATGACAGGGGGGTGATCAGGGAGTCTATATGGGGTGATCACCACAGTCATTGATCATGCCCCTGTAAGGCTCCATTCAGATGTCCGTATGTGTTTTGTGGATCCGATCCATGTATCCGTGGATCCGTAAAAATCATACGGACATCTGAATGCAGCCTGACAGGGGGGGTGATCAATGACAGGGGGGTGATCAGGGAGTCTATATGGGGTGATCACCCCCCCTGGAAGGCTCCAGGGAGACGCCTGTATGTGTTTTGCGGATCCGATCCATCAGTGGATCCGTAAAAATCATGCAGACGTCTGAATGGAGCTTTACAGGGGGGTGATCAATGACAGGGGGGTAATCAATGACAGGGGGGTGATCAGGGAGTCTATATGGGGTGATCACCACAGTCATTGATCACGCCCCTGTAAGGCTCCATTCAGACGTCCGTATGCGTTTTGCGGATCCAATCCATCTATCAGTGGATCCGTAAAAATCATGCGGACGTCTGAATGGAGCTTTACAGGGGGGTAATCAATGACAGGGGGGTGATCAGGGAGTCTATATGGGGTGATCAATGACAGGGGGGTAATCAATGACAGGGGGGTGATCAGGGAGTCTATATGGGGTGATCAGGGGCTAATAAGGGGTTAATAAGTGACGGGGGGGGGTGTAGTGTAGTGTAGTGGTGCTTGGTGCTACTTTACTGAGCTACCTGTGTCCTCTGGTGGTCGATCCAAACAAAGGGGACCACCAGAGGACCAGGTAGCAGGTATATTAGACGCTGTTATCAAAACAGCGTCTAATATACCTGTTAGGGGTTAAAAAAATCACATCTCCAGCCTGCCAGCGAACGATCGCCGCTGGCAGGCTGGAGATCAACTCTCTTACCTTCCGTTCCTGTGAGCGCGCGCGCCTGTGTGCGCGCGTTCACAGGAAATCTCGGCTCACGCGAGATGACGCCAATCGGCGTTAGTGTGACCTGGGAGCGCCGCAGAAATGACGCCTTTCGGCGTTAGCGTGATGGTAAGTGGTTAAAGGGGTTGTCCGAGTTATGAAAAAAATATATATAGCACTGAAAATCTGATGGGCAGCAATATATAACTAAGCTAAGCAAGTTTTATGCAAAAGAAATATATATATTTCCTCATTTCCCAGGTTCTTTTCTGGCCCTTTGTTTACATGCAATAAAAACAATCTCTGCCCCTCCCCCTGCACTGCTAAGGGAGTGGATACAAGAGCTGCCCTGAGTGACATGTCTGCCTGCTGGGAGAATCAGCAGCATGCTGTATGTGTAGGACTACAAGTCCAAGCTGTATAATGACACTGCTAAGGGAGTGAATACAAATGCTGCCCTGAGTGACATGTCTGCCTGTTGGGAGACTCTGCATCATGTTGTATGTGTAGGACTACAAGTCCCAGCTGTATAATGACACTGCTAATACACACAGGATCTTCCCCCTACCTTCTTGTGCAATGCTCTCTCTAGTCTGTCAGATCCTGTGCCCAGAATTGTCACTGCTGCAGCAGATACCCAGTGTGTGCAGCTGAAGGGGTTAAGAATCTTAGCAGAGAGCAGACGGCAGTGAAGGGGAACGTGGTCAGCACAGTGACGTCTAGTTTACAGGCTTGTAAACGACCTTTATCAGAGCAGGGAGAGAAGCTGAAATCACAGGTCATGTGACCCTCAGTGAAATCTGAGAAACCAGCCACTGGAGATAAAGTGAGTTAATTGGAAAGCTGTTACATTTGCTTATTTAGGAACATAGAAAGAACAAAAAAATAACTCGGACAACCCCTTTAAGTTGTAGATTTTTATTTATTTAACTAAACTTTTTAACCATTTATCAGCCCCACAAGTGGACCTTAACAGGCGATCTTTTGATTACTTCTATAGTGTATTACTGATTCTATCAGTTTATTCTGAACCTGCAGTATGCATACCCAAAGGGGTGCGAGTTGCAGGTTATGGGGGTATACAAGACTGCTCTAGCAGCCAGCAAAGTTTCATTGCTGGTTGCTAGGGTCTCTTAATATTCAACAGTATCGCTATCCTGAGGCCTAGTGCCTGTAGCCTAACAGATGCTAGAGCAGGCGGAATAATGACGCCATCATCATCATAGGTGGCGGCCCGCCACGGAAACGCGTAGCTAGCCTTTTATTTATAGTGTTTTATGTATGTTTTTAATAAATACGTTTTATAGATAGCAGAGCTGCGCACTTTTGTTTTTCTTTTTCTGCTCCTTGTTGAGCGAACGTGTTCCTATGTGTATTCTGGACTCCATCTGGAAAATCCCGGCGAACAAGCGCAGCAGCCTGACCTATCCTCTCTTCAGGAGAGACTACGCCATTTCCTAGTGTTGTGCCTGGATTTGCACATTATTCGGTAAGGTATTCTCACCTTGAGTCCTTACCTGGGAACCCTAAGGTATTTCACAAGGGAGCGCCCCCTATTGTTTTTGATTTTGTCGTCATCATCATCATCATGCCACCTGAGCTGGGCTGCAAGCAGACAGAAGCATGAAGGTAAGTATTTGTGTTTATTATTTGGCAAAATGCTGTTGGGCCACTATGAGGGAGCACCATGGGGACATTGGTAATACTGGAGACACTATAAAGGGGAATATTTTTACTGCCACACATTATAAGGGAGCATTTGTACTATTGAGAGAACTATAAGGGGTATTTTTTCTTGTGGCACCCATTATGGGAATTTATTACTACTATGGCGGACATATTTACTACTGGGTGCATTATGGTGGATTTATGACTACTGAAGGCTACTGGGTCTCATTACTACTGAGGCGCTATAGGCGGCTTTGGTACTACTGGGGGCACTACATGTGGGCATTTTTTACTTATGGGAGCATTATTACTATTGGGCTCTGCTCCTACTGGGAGCTCCACAGCAGAAATTATTACTACTGAGGGAATTATGGTGGGCTTTATTACTACTGGGAAAAAGTGTGGATCATTACTTGTAAGGGCCCTATGGAGGCATTATTACTCTTGGGGGCACTGTAGGGGCACTATTACTACTAAGGGCACTTTGGGAGAGAATTATTACAATTGGTGGGATTTTGGGAGCACTATTACTGTGGGGTACCTCAGCAGAGTATCAGCTTAGTACAGTTATTTTTGGGGGACACAATGTTTACAGCACTGTTACTGTGAGGGGCACTATTTGCTGGGTGAAATTATTTATGAGGGCACTGTATGGCAATAAGTATTGAGGGAGGCACTATCTGTGTGGTACTAGTATTTTCAGGTGGACTATCTGTTTCAGCAGTATAGTATTAGGTGGCACAGAGGGCACAGAATTGGGGTAGGCAGGATGGTGTGTTCAGAAAGTGGGAAGATGGTGGGTGGAAAAGTAGAAACCTAAGATGTCTGTGACAAACTCTACAAAGATGAGACATGGGTGAACAAAGTCATCGTTGTGGTCTGGTCCAAATGGAGAAGCTGAAGAAAGAACATATATATCAGAGGAGACATCACTGGATGTAAGAGGTATGTAGTGCTGTGTTCCCCTGTATGTTTAAGTATTTGTATTTACTACTCCCAGACTCCCCCCTTCCAGATGCAGCAGAGTGATCGGATCTAATTTTGCACACCCTTAAGACGGTGATTAATTGGTGAGAGGAGTAGGAATTGCATTACTAGATGCTCCTACACATGTGATACTACCCTTAGCCATGAGAGATCATGGAACATGTTTGCTATGAGGCAATGTAATTAGATCCCAAGGATTATATAAATAATAGGGATCCAGCATTTGATTCTGGGTTGTTAATTTCCTATGGGTGTTTCATTTGAAGGGGCTGAACATTTGTCTTCCTCCCACAGGCGAGGAAGTGGGCAAGTACATACAAAGTCTTCCTCCCCCCCTTGTGGGGAGGACTGATAGGCAGCCACGCCCGCCTTAGGTCTTTGTTTGATTTAACTTTAACAATATGACAAAATAGGGACAAAATTAACTTCTCTCAAGCCTAGCCAACACTAGACCTTTCTAGATGATTCTCAAGATCATACATAAAGGCAGCACTTAGGATTTTCTCATGCATAGATAAGGTAATCTCAAAAATCCAAATCCACCCAACTTTTCTGGAGTCTAGTGAAAACTTTTTTTTTCACACTCTCTGTCCTGATGACAATGTGACTGACTGATGACCTAAACACTTCATCACAGACTCACTGATCTTCACTATGCATTAAATCCTCAGCTCTACATTGGACTCAGTTTTCCAAATCTCATAAATAATATGAGAAAACTCTCCATATTTTAACTAATTTTCTATAAAGCAGCATAAGTAAGTCCTCTGAATTGGGAATTCTATTCATCATGGCAAAATTGATGTTACTACTGGGTGTAGTATATGTCATATATCATATAATGATGCAGATATCCCTACACTTTCACTCATACCTGAATAAGGACTTAGAATGGGTGCAATCTAGATTGAGTAGACTGGACACTTCCAACTAGCATCATGGGAATAATTACTGCAGGTACATTTTTAACTGATGGGACATACAATTGGGAAGGGTTATTTTCAGCCTAAGGAAAGAGTTTTTGGGGGGGTGGGGAAAAGCTAGAGAGAGCAGAAGGCACAGTGGGTGGTGCTGATTAGCACATTCCAGCACCTGGTGTAGAGGAGTGGCTGACAGAAAAAGCAATAGGTAGTCTTTGATGGACCACAAGACCCAGGATTACTTAGTTACAACACATGTGGTGGGGGGAAGGGAATGCCGCATGGCCAACTCTCTTTGTTCCCTTACCACACCCAAATCCTCCATTTTACTATAGCAATATTGTCCATTCTTCTCAATTACTTTCAACTTTCCCTCTACACTTTTCCACAACTTTAATTTAATCTATCTCCTACTGCATTTGCAACATCTAGGGGGAACTTTTACACAAAACTGCATATTTACGGATAATACCGGAAATCGCTGCTACTTAGTATGACAGAATGCTTTCAACTTTTATTTCTAACTGAAACTTTTCCTTTCTTTTCTCGGATCAACTGAGCCGCCGTTAATATCTCTTTTCACTCTGTCCTGCAACATTCGAATTTCCCATTATTGTAGTTGCACAAAGCTCTAACAATTGCTACTTATCAAACCCGCAAACTTAAGCGTAGTTGCACAAAGCTCAAACGGAATCCGATTACTATAAGTAATCGCCACCGAACCCACTAACTCAAGCGCAGTTGCACACAGCTCAAATGATATAATAGTATTGACCCCACAATCTCTCAAAGTGAGGACCCCTCGTCAATTCACCGGGATACAAAATCTTAATAACTTCCAATTGCCTATGGCAATTGGTATTAACCCTTATCTCCAGATTCTCGTCAGAATCTTGGCTGGGAAACACTTCTACGTCACAGGATATCCGGCTCAGCTGTCTAACAACTTCCTTTTAGTTTCAGCACGTTCTACCACACAAAGAAGGAATATTTCAATAGGTTCTTTCTAACAGACAGATCAGCTATAATTTGAACCCTTATATCGCGATAACACCAATTCAACTCTTGAGAACCCACAAAAGCGGAAGTTACAGAGGAGATTTGTAAGAAATAAAGCTTTCTTACCTTGCCGGCATGTGATCTCGTCTGATGGTTCCGTTTAAGTCGCTCTCGTGGCGTTTGAATCGGAAGTTACGCAAGCTATCTGCCCCAAGCTCGGCGCCATTTTGTCGTCGCAATTCATGCGACTCTCCTTCTTCTTTGTGTGGTGCCAAATCAATTAGAAGAATAAGTATGTGTACACCATACTGCTTTATAATGAGACCAGACACTCTAGGTGGTTTCATGAAAGCATCTTCTCATCCTCTTTGAGCCATGGTAGAAGAGGGCAGGCGAGAGAGCCTTTTATTCACAGTACATTCACTTAAATAGCAGACATGACATCACAAAAGGGGTGTTCCTTAAGAAGAGACTATTGGCTCCTTAACCTGATAGGAGTGGTTTCACTGAGTCTATAGGTGTATTTGAAGACTGTAATATAATCCCCTCTTCCCCCTCCCTCATTGACCTTCTCATACATATGGTTTGCAGCCATCTAGTGGACAGAAATGTGTACTACAGAATATTCTCATTATATATGCGTAAAATAATAAATCCTTCTCTCACACATGGAACATAACTTAAATAGTAACAGCCATCATGAATCCTAATGTGATGTCTGTTATTTTGACCAGAATATTAATGCTGCATGCTGCAGTCAAATATGAAGGAACAGTTGACAGAGGCTTAAAACAGAGCCTATATTAGTGGTGTAAGAATAGTCTTATTCTGTCAACATTAATGATTGTTTGTTGTCACTAAGAGGTACTTGGCATGAAAAGGTTGACAATCACTGGTGTATTATACTGTCTGTACAATACTGATAGACACGATCAGACTACACCAGTGAGGCATACACAGAGAAAGCCAGATATCCTTCAAAGGAAAGAAAAACCGAGCAAAGGGGTGTCTCCATTACAGAGATCACCAGATCCACCATATTAAGTGGCCCCTATGTCAAGATCTCGCTCTTTTACAAGCTTTAAGGATGAGCCAGAATCCTACTCCACACTGATAAGGGGCAATACCCCGAAACAGCTGTCTGTGGCTGGTTAACCGGCTTAGGTCTTTCCCTGTCACGTCCTTAAAGCTTGTAAAAGAGCGGGATCTTGACACAGGGGCTACTTAATATGGTGGATCTGGTGATCTCTGTAATGGAGACACCCCTTTGCTCGGTTTTTCTTTCCTTTGAAGGATATCTGGCTTTCTCTGTATTGAAGACCCATAACTGGGGCTCCACAGTTATTTTGCATATTACTGTTTCCCAGGGAGCTTTGCATTTTGGATTGCTGTGTTGAGACTCATAAATAAGGCTCCACAGTGTTTTCTTTCACTGGTCTCCTTAAGACGAGCTATTGCTTTGTTTGAGTAGTCTCCAAGTAATTGCTCCTGGTTAGCCAGAATCCTACTCCACACTGATGAGGGGCAACACCCCGAAACAGCTGTCTGTGGATGGATAACCGGCTTAGGTCTTCCCTGTCACATCCTTAAAACTTGTAAAAGAGCGGGATCTTGACATAGGGGCCACTTAATATGGAGGATCTAGTGATCTCTATAATGGAGACACCCCTTTGCTCGGTTTTGTTCTCCTTTGAAGGATATCTGGCTTTATCTGTGTTGAAGACCCATAACTGGGGCTCCACAGTTATTTTGCATATTACTGTTTCCCAGGGAGCTTTGCATTTTGGATTGCTGTGTTGAGACTCTTAAATGAGGCTCCACAGTGTTTTCTTTCACTGGTCTCCTTAAGACGAGCTATTGTTTTGTTTGAGTAGTCTCCAAGTAATTGCTCCTGGTTAGCCAGAATCCTACTGCACACTGATGAGGGGCAACACCCTGAAACAGCTGTCTGTGGATGGATAACTGGCTTAGGTCTTCCCTGTCACATCCTTAAAGCTTTTAAAAGAGTGGGATCTTGACATAGAGGCCACTTAATATGGAGTATCTAGTGATCTCTGTAATGGAGACACCCCTTTGCTCGGTTTTGTTCTCCTTTGAAGGCTATCTGGTTTTCTCTGTGTTGAAGACCCATAACTGGGGCTCCACTGTTATTTTGCATATTACTGTTTCCCAGGGAGCTTTGCATTTTGGATTGCTGTGTTGAGACTCTTAAATGAGGCTCCACGGTGTTGACTTGTGTCTGGATTGTGGACAATGAAACTGTGGGGGCTGCTCATGTTTGTCGGAGGAACAAACATTCCTCTCTACTGGTTGTCTGTATGAGCTGTCTGGAGCTTATTCGCCACTTGTGCGTTCCCTCACTTAACAACTGCTCTCAATACCTCCTAACAACTAGGTTAAAATGGTCTAGATGGTGAGCAATTCCTCGAAACAACCATCCTGCTTCTCTCAGGCCATGCCTGATGAGCACCCTCTTAACCCCTTAAGGACACAGCCTTTTTACACCTTAGGACCAGGCCATTTTTTGAAAATCTGACCAGAGTCCCTTTAAGTGCTGATAACTTTAAAACGCTTTGACTTATCCAGGCCGTTCTGAGATTGTTTTTTCGTCACATATTGTACTTCATGACACTGGTAAAATGGAGTAAAAAAAAAAATTTTTTTTGCACCAAAAAATACCTAATTTAACAAAAATTTGAAAAAAATTTGCAAATTTCAAAGTTTCAGTTTCTCTACTTCTGTAATACATAGTAATACCCCCAAAAATTGTGATGACTTTACATTCCCCATATGTCTACTTCATGTTTGAATTGTTTTGGGAATGATATTTTATTTTTTGGGGATGTTATAAGGCTTAGAAGTTTAGAAGCAAATCTTGAAATTTTTCCGAAATTTACAAAAACTCAATTTCTAGGGACCAGTTCAGGTCTGAAGTCACTTTGCGAGCCTTACATTATAGAAACCACCCAAAAATGACCCCATCTAAGAAACTACACCCCTCAAGGTATTCAAAACTGATTTTGCATACATTGTTAACCCTTTAGGTGTTGCACAAGAGTTATTGGCAAATAGGGAGGAAATTTGAGAATTTCATTTTTTTGTCTAATTTTTCATTTTAACCCATTTTTTCCACTAACAAACCAAGGGTTAACAGCCAAACAAGACTGTATCTTTATTGCCCTGACTCTGCCATTTACAGAAACACCCAATATGTGGCCGTAAACTACTGTACGGCCACACAGCGGGGTGTAGAGTGAAAGGTGCGCCGTTTGGTTTTTGGAAGGCTGATTTTTATGGACTGGTTTATTTACACCATGTCCCATTTGAAGCCCCCTGATGCACCCCTAGAGGAGAAACTCCCTAAAAGTGACCCCATCTAAGAAACTACACCCCTCAAGGTATTCAAAACTGATTTTACATACGTCGTTAACCCTTTAGGTGTTGCACAAGAGTTATTGGCAAATGGCGATGAAATTTGAGAATTTCATTTTTTTGCCTAATTTTCCATTTTAACCCATTTTTTCCACTAACAAAGCAAGGGTTAACAGCCAAACAAGACTGTATCTTTATTGCCCTGACTCTGCTGTTTACAGAAACACCCCATATGTGGCCGTAAACTACTGTACGGGCACACAGCGGGGCGTAGAGTGAAAGGTGCGCCGTTTGGTTTTTGGAGGGCTGATTTTGCTGGACTGTTTTTTTGGCACCATGTCCCATTTGAAGCCCCCCAGATGCACCCCTAGATTATAAACTCCATAAAAGTAACCCCATCTAAGAAACTACACCCCTCAAGGTATTCAAAACTGATTTTACAAACTTTGTTAACCCTTTAGGTGTTGCACAAGATTTAATGGAAAATAGAGATACAATTTCAAAATTTCACTTTTTTGGCAGATTTTCCATTTTAATATTTTTTTTCCAGTTACAAAGCAAGGGTTAACAGCCAAACAAAACTCATTATTTATGGCCCTAATTCTGTAGTTTACAGAAACACCCCATATGTGGTCGTAAACAGCTGTACGGGCACACGGCAGGGCGCAGAAGGAAAGGAACACCATATGGTTTTTGGAAGGCATATTTTGCTGGACTGGTTTTTTTGACACCATGTCCCATTTGAAGCCCCCCTGATGCACCCCTAGAGTAGAAACTCCAAAAAAGTGACCCCATTTTAGAAACTACGGGATAGGGTGTCAGTTTTGTTGGTACTAGTTTAGGGTACATATGATTTTTGGTTGCTCTATATTACACTTTTTGTGCGGCAAGGTAACAAGAAATAGCTTTTTTGGCACCGTTTTTTTTTTTGTTATTTACAACATTCATCTGACAGGTTAGATCATGTGGTAATTTTATAGAGCAGGTTGTCACGGACGCGGAGATACCTAATATGTATACAATTTTTTTTATTTATGTAAGTTTTACACAATGATTTCATTTTTAAAACCAAAAAAATGTTTTAGTGTCTCCATAGTCTAAGAGCCATAGTTTTTTCAGTTTTTGGGCGATTATCTTAAGTAGGGTCTCATTTTTTGCGGGATGAGATGACGGTTTGATTGGCATCTATTTTGGGGTGCATATGACTTTTTGATTGCTTGCTATTACACTTTTTGTGATGTAAGATGACAAAAAATGGCTTTTTTTACACCGTTTTTATTTTTATTTTTTTACGGTGGTCATCTGAGGGGTTAGATCATGTGATATTTTTATAGAGCCGGGCGATACGGACGCGGCGATACCTAATATGTATACTTTTTTTTTATTTATGTAAGTTTTACACAATGATTTCATTTTTGAAACAAAAAAAATCATGTTTTAGTGTTTCCATAGTCTAAGAGCCATAGTTTTTTCAGTTTTTGGGCGATTATCTTGGGTAGGGTATGATTTTTGCGGGATGAGATGACGGTTTGATTGTTACAATTTTGGCGTACATGCGACTTTTTTGATCACTTTTATTACCTTTTTTGGGAAGTAAGGTGGGCAAAATTTCAATTTCATCATAGTTTTTTATTTTTTATTTTTATGGTGTTCACCGTTCGGGTAAAGTAACATGACCGTTTTATAGATCAGGTCGTTACGGACGCGGCGATACCAAACATGTGTAGGGAATTTTATTTTTTTCATTTTTTAGCAGTGATAAATGTGTTTTTTGATTTTTACTTTTTTTTCACTTTTATTCACTTTTTTTTGACCCAGACCCACTTGGTTCTTGAAGATCCAGTGGGTCTGATGTCTGTATAATACAGTACAGAACAATATATATTGTTCTGTACTGTATTTTACACTTGTCTGAACAGATCTATGCTTTTAGCACAGATCTGTTCAGCACCATGGACAGCAGGATGCCTGAGAGGCGTCCTGTTGCCATGGGAACCTTCCCCGTCTGCTCAGAACTTCGCAGACGGGGAAGGGTAAGGAGGGGATCTCTCGGGGGGCTCTCTCCCTCTCCATCGGGGGGCTGCAAAGGCACAGCAGCCCCCCGATGGGAGAGGGAGGGAGCTCCCTGCGCTGTTAACCTTTTCCATACAGCGGTCCGTACGGACCGCTGTATGGAAAGGGTTAAACGGCTGACATCGCATCGCAGATGTCAGCCGTTTATACCAGGGTGCCAGCAATGTGCTGGCACCCTGGTATCCCCACTAGACACCAACGATTATACAAGGGGAGGCGGGCGGGGGATCGCGATCCCGCCTGCCGCACCGCCCGCCTCCCGCACCGCCCACACCGCCCGCAACCCTCCCCCTGCACCTCCCGCCACCATAAAAATCATTCGGGGGTGCAGGGGGGGGTGAATAAAACTTTTTTTAGACATATAAAGTTTCTGATCCCCGCGGTCAGGGACCGCAGGGACCAGAAACTGCAGAAATCGCAGCAAACCGCAGGTCTGAATTGACCTGCGGTTTGCCACGATCGCCGACATGGGGGGGTCACGGGACCCCCCCGCGCATTTAGCCTAGGTGCCTGCTCAATGATTTGAGCAGGCACCGGGTTCCGATCACTGCCAGCCGCACGGCAGTGATCGAAAATACACAGGGCGTACATGTACGCCCTGTGTCCTTAAGTACCAGGGCACAAGGGCGTACCTGTACGCCCTATGTCCTTAAGAGGTTAAAGTCTGTCAACTGGACAAAATGCATCATAGTGTCACGTTCGGGTGCGGGAGGGAAACACCACACCGAACATAGGAGGGAAAGGGGTGATGGAATAAGGCCTGGAAACTAGGGAAAGGAGATGTACACCTCCTAGTAAACCCGTAATCAAAGTCCTAACTACCAGTATGAACAGACCCTAGAGCAGGGCTGGCCAACCTGCGGCTCTCCAGCTGTTGCAAAACTACAACTCCCAGCATGCCTAGACTGCTTACAGCTATCAGCCTACAGCAGGACATGGGTGGAAATTGTAGTTTTACAAAAGCTGGAGAGCCGCAGGTTGGCCAGCCCTGCCCTGGAGGTAGGTGAGTTCATACACAGGAATACCTAGTGTGCTAACTCACCCTAAAGGACCCTGGTACTAATGTCAGGACTGAGACAACCTGTTCCTCCAAAAGGAAGGACGAAGAGGAGTCTCCCTCAGGCCTTAATACAAATGACAGGGAAATGCAACACACAAAAACCCAAACAAAATACAAAAGGGAAAGAAAACACTTAAAGTGCCTATGGCAGCACCCGGGACTCAGCCGAGATCCACACACCAGCAATCCACAACTCAAACAGAAGCTATAAACCGCATAGCATAGTGGGAGAAACAACAATAAATAGAGAAGGTAAAATGACCATAATAGCCACACCTGGGGAAAGAAGGTGCGGCAAGCACCAGAAACTACACAGACGTAATTTGATCCAAACGCAAAACATGTCAGATCAAACCAAGTGTTGCCAGTCTCACTGATCTCCTGCCACCTGTCACTGGAACGTCCGTGACACATAGAGGCATGTCTAGCAGTCAACAGTCAATGATCTTTCACCAAGAGGTACACTATACAAAACTAGCCCCGAGAGCCTTTTTATAGTGCATCCAGGGAAACACTTTTTTACCAGTGTCTGCCTGAGAGAACTGCATGAAGAGTTTTGCAGTAATCGAAAATTTCCATCTGGGTGTATTACATTAAACAGTATCTTACAAAAGTGATTACACCCCTCACATTTTTGTAAATATTTTATTATATCTTTTCATGGGACACTTTGATACTGTAGAGGGAAGTGTATCAAATATTCCCTAGATTCAATTCCCTATGAACTCTTAATCCCACTAGTTGATACAGGCCCATGTTTCCAGAAACACTGGTGTTGATAGCCTGTAGGCCATGGCTTGCATTGTTAAGGTTTATAACAGCTGATCAGACCCCAAACAAGCTGTTGGTGACATGCTAAACCAGTTTTTTTATAGCATGGGTTATCCACACCTCTGCCCCATGGCCAAACACCTTCCCTCTACTTATGATAGATAAATAGTCCAGCATTTGGGACTAGGGGAGAGCTCATCACCACAAACAGATGAAGGACTTCACACATGGAAGAGTGGACATGAGTTATGTCGAGCAGCCCCTCCAGAAACAGAAACTATTAACATTGGCTGAGTATCATTAACCCCTGTAGTGCTCCCATAATCATTAACCCTTTCCTTGTATCCCATTAACCCCTGCAATACCCGGTACCTGTATTTACCCCTGCAGTGCCCTTCCATTCAACCCCTACATTGTCTCTATAGCCATATATCCCTGTATCCCACAGCTACTACTGTATTGCCATTGTATTTAACCCTTTCTACCCTGTAGGGACGGCGTGTAGTTAGGTTTGGGTGTGTGCTGCTATAACATGTGTGTGTGTGTGTGTGTTTAAGTGTATATTTAGATAGATTTTGGGGTGGAATTGTACATTGTGTTGTGCTAGTGTAGTTAGCTTTATTAGAGTGCTGTTAGTGTTGTACATTGTGTGTCTATATGTATTTATATTTATATAACCATTGATATAAATATATATAGATATAGCGTAAATAATTGAATGTAAACGTGTTATTGGTTAAATAAATACTTTATTGTTCATATACCGTTTATAGTCTTTTATCGCCGCCATAATCCAATGCACGTAACTCAGGAAAAGGTAGAGCAACAGGTAGTATAAAGAATAAATAGGCGGGATCAACAATAGATGGTTTACGCCTATTTATTAATATTATTAGTATTAACCCAAAATATTAATTATTAATATTCCCTTTTACAGATACAATGTAACGTAGTCAGTGCACAGCTTGTATAACAGTGTAAATTTGGTGTGCCCTCAAAATAACTCAACACAAAGCCATTAACCCCTTAAGGACCCGCGCCATACAAGTACGGCGCAGATGTCCGTGGCTTAAGAACCAGTGCCGTACATGTACGGAGCTGTGATCGGGCAGGTCCAGGAGATGCGCCCGCCCGATCCGCGGCAGGGTTCCGGCATCACTGATAGCCGGACCACTGCTGCATGCGCAGGCATCGGTGAAATCACTGATGCCGGCGCATTAACCCTTGATGTGCCGCGGTCAGCGCTGACGGCGGCACGTGCGATGTCCTTACGAGGATTGGCGCTTCCATTGGGTCCCTGCGCTGCTGTGACGGGGACCTGATGGGTGACGGGGACCTGATGGCAGGGAAGGCAGCCTGATGCCTTCCTTAGGCATCGTGGCTGCCTTCCGTGACAGCCTGTGAGATCCAGCCCCCTGAATCTCACAGGCAAACAGGCTGTAAGTGTATTACACAGTAATAAACTTACTGCCAATGCATCACAATACAGAAGTATTGTGATGCATCATAAAGGGGAGCATACCCAAAAAGTTGAAGTCCCAGAGTGGGCCAAAAAATAAAGTGTAAAAAAAAGTTTAAAAAAAAGCGTCCTTTTCCCAATATAAAGTAAAAAAAAAGGTCATATAGACATATTAGGTATCGCCACGTCCCTATCGACCGGTTCTATAAAAATATCACATGACCTAACCTCTCAAATGAACACAGTCCAAAAAATAAAATAAAAAATGTGCTAAAAAAAAACATTTTTTTGTCACCTGACATCACTAAAAGTGCAACACAAAAGGCGTATGCCCCCCAACATAGTACTAATCTAACCGTCACCTCATCCTGCAAAAAATGATACCCTACCTAAGACATCACCCAAAAAAAAAAAACGATGGCTCTCAGACTATGGAGACTATGCTGTTATTGTATAAAACTTAAGTATGTAAAAAAAAAAAAAAGGATACATATTAGGTATCGCTGCGTCCGTAACAATCTGCTCTATAAAAATACCACATGAACTAACCCCTCAGGTGAATACCGTAAAAAAAAAAAAATTTGAACGGTGTAAAAAAAACCATTTACTGTCACCTTACATTACAAAAAGTGTAATAGCAAGCGATCAAAAAGTCATATACACCCAAAAATAGTGCCAATCTAACAGTCAGCTCATCCCGCTAAAAATTATACCATAATCGCCCAAAACATAAAAAAATTATGGCTCTCAGAATATGGAGACAATAAAACATGATTTTTTTTTTTGTTCAAAAAAATATTATTGTGTAAAAAAAAAAAAAAAAAAGTATACATATTAGGTATTGCCACGTCTGTAACGACCGGCTCTGTAAAAATATCACATGACCGCTCTATAAAAATACCACATGACCTAACCCCTCAGGTGAACACCGTAAAAAATAAAAAAATTAAAAAAAAAAGAAATTTTTGGTCACCTAACATCACAAAAAGTGTAATAGCAAGCGATCAAAAAGTCATATACACCCTAAAATAGTACCAATTAAACAGTCATGCGCAGACTGGTAAAAATGTGAAAAAAATATATAACGGATCTGTTTCTCCGGATGACATCTGGAGAGACAGATCCGTTCTTGCAATGCATTTGTAAGACGAATTCTCATCCGGATCCGTCTAAAAATGCTGTCCATTTGCATGCAGATTGCCTGATGCGGCAGGCAGTTTCGGCGACGGTACTGCTTGGCGGATCACTCTGCAGCAAGAGTGAAAGTAGCCTTAAAGAGGACCTTTCATCTGAATCAAGTAAGTAAACTGAATATACATACATGGAGAGCGGCGCCCAGGGATCCCCCTGCACTTACTATTATCCCCGGGCGCCGCTCCGTTCTCCTGTTATAGGCTCCGGTAAAGTCACAGTTAGGCTCCACCCATTTGAGCCTGCCGCCGTCTCCTTCTCCTATGCTGTAGCGCTGGCCAATCGCAGCGCTCAGCTCTTAGCCATGCTATGAGCTGAGCGCTGCGATTGGCCAGCGCTACAACATAGGAGAAGGAGACGCCGGCAGGCTCAAATGGGTGGAGCCTAACTGTGACTTTACCGGAGCCTATAACAGGAGAACGGAGCGGCGCCCGGGGATAATAGTAAGTGCAGGGGGATCCCTGGGCGCCGCTCTCCATGTATGTATATTCAGTTTACTTACTTGATTCAGATGAAAGGTCCTCTTTAAACATGATTTTTTTTTGTTTCAAAACTTACATTGTGTAAAACTTACATAAATAAAAAAAGTTGACATATTAGGTATCGCCGCGTCCGTAAGAACCTGCTCTATGAAAATATCACATGACCTAACTCCTCAGGTGAACACTGTAAAAAATAAAAACGGTGTAATTTTTTTGTCACCTTACATCACAAAAAGTGTAATAGCAAGCAATCAAAAATTCATATACACCCTAAAATACCAATCAAACAGTCATCTCATCCCGAAAAAAATGAGCCCCTACACAAGACAGTCACCCAAAAAAATAAATAAAAATACAGCATTCAGAATGTGGAGACACAAAAAAATCTTTAAAAAATTTTTTTTTTATGTAAAACTGAAACAAACAACCAAAAAAGTAGTTATATTTGGTATTGTCGCGACCGTAACAACCTGCTATATAAAAATAACACATGATCTAACCTGTCAGATGAACATTGTAAATAACAAAAAATAAAAACAGTGCCAAAACAGCTATTTTAGTTCACCTTGCCTCAAAAAAAGTGTAATATAGAGCAACCAAAAATCATATGTACCCTAAACTGGTACCAACAAAACTGCCACCTTATCCCGTAGTTTCCAAAATGGGGTCACTTTTTTGGAGTTTCTACTCTAGGGGTGCATCAGGGGGTCTTCAAATGTGACATGGCAGATTAAAATTATCCCAGTGAAAACCATATGGCGCTCTTTTGCTTCTGTGCAATACCGTGCGCCAATATAGCAGTTTACAACCATATATGGGGTGTTTCTGTAAACTACAGAATCAGGGCGATAAATATTGTGTTTTGTTTGGCTGTTAACCCTTGCTTTGATAGTGGAAAAAAATTGATTAAAATGGAAAATCTGCCAATAAAGTGAAATTCTGAAAGTTCATCTCTATTTTCCATTAAGTCTTGTGGAACACCTAAAGGGTTAACAAAGTTTGCAAAATCAGTTTTGAATACCTTGAGGGGTGTAGTTTCTAAAATGGGGTCATTTTTGGGTGGTTTCTATTATGTAAGCCTCACAAAGTGACTTCAGACCTGAACTGGTCCTTAAAGGGACACTGACAGGCCAAATCAGCATATATAGTTATATATATGACATTACAGGTCTTATACAGTCTATAAAAAGCATCTAAGTATCCCCCCTGTCCACCTTCTAAATACCGAAATATAACGTTTTATAACCTGCCTGTCTCGTCACCAATCTGCCCAAGGGGCGGCGTTTCATCTTAAAATGCGCCCAGTCAGACGCTCCCAACTGCCGTTCTGAAGCCCCGCCCAGCTCATCAATATTCACTTCGCTGGGCGGCGGCTACAACTCTCCCCAGTCACGATCCTGCGCATGGGCAGATTTGACATGAACGATGCCAGGAGGATTCAATTGCCCATGCGCAGGATCGTGACTGGGGAGAGTTGTAGCCGCCGCCCAGCGAAGTGAATATTGATGAGCTGGGCGGGGCTTCAGAACGGCAGTTGGGAGCGACTGGCTGGGCGCATTTTGAGATGAAACGCCGCCCCTTGGGCAGATTGGTGACGAGACAGGCAGGTTATAAAACTTTATATTTCGGTATTTAGAAGGTGGACAGGGGGGATACTTAGATGCTTTTAATAGACTGTATAAGACCTGTCATGTCATATATATAACTATATATGCTGATTTGGCCTGTCAGTGTCCCTTTAAAAAGTGGGATTTAGAAATTTTCTGAAAAATTTCAAGATTTGCTTCTAAACTTCTAAGCCTTCTAACGTCCCCAAAAAATAAAATGGCATTCACAAAATGATCCAAACATGAAGTAGACATATGGGAAATGTAAAGTAATAACTATTTTGGAGGTATTACTATCTATTATAAAAGTAAAAATAAAAATTTTTGACTCAATTTTACCACTGTCATGAAGTACAATAGGTGACGAGAAAACAATCTCAGAATGGCCTGTATAAGTAAAAGTGTTTTAAAGTTATCACCACATAAAGTGACATGTCAGATTTGCAAAAAATGGCCTAGTCCTTAAGGTAAAATATGGCAGGGTCCTTAAGGGGTTAATATCTAAACCTCTGGCAACAAAAGTGAGTACAACCCTAAGTGTAAATGGCCAAATTGTGCCCAATTAGCCATTTTCCCTCCCTGGTGTCATGCAACTCGTTAGTGTTACAAAGGTGTGACACTCTCTCACACTGGTCACTGGAATTTCAAAATGGTACCTCATGGCACCCCTGAGGATTTGAAAAAAAGAATTGTTGCTCTACATAAAGATGACCTAGGCTATATGAAGATTGCCAACACCATGAAACTGAGCTGCAGTACAGTGGCCAAGACCATACAGCGGTTTAACAAGATTCCACTCAGAACAGGCTTCACCATGGTTGACCAAAGAAGTTTAGTGCACGTGCTCAGCATCATATCAAGAGGTTGTTTTTTTTTTGTTTTTTTTAAATCAATTCTCTTTTGATTGTATAAGTACAGCAAATACATATACAGCCAGGTCCATAAATTTTGGGACATCGACACTATCTAACATTTTTGGCTCTATACACCACCACAATGGATTTGAAATGATACAAAAAAGATGTTCTTTAACTGCAGACTGTCAGCTTTAATTTGAGGGTATTTACATCTAAATCAGGTGCACGGTGTAGGAATTACAATATGTGCCTCCCACTTGTAAAGTACACACACAGTCAGGTCCATAAATATTGGGACATCGACACAATTCTAATATTTTTGCTCTATACACCACCACAATGGATTTGAAATGAAACAGACAATATGGTCTTTAACTGCAGACTGTCAGCTTTAATTTGAGGGTATTTACATCCAAATCAGGTGAACGGTGTAGGAATTATAACAGTTTGCATATGTGAAATGCATGCTCAATCGGATTCAGGTCAGGTGATTGACTTGGCAATTGCATAAAATTCCACTTCTTTCCAAAACTATTTGGTTGCTTTTGCAGTATGCATTGGGTCATTGTCCACCTGCATTGTGAAGCGCCGTCCAATGAGTTCTGAAGCATTTGGCTGAATATGAGCAGATAATATTGCCCAAAACACTTCAGAATTCATCCTGCTGCTTTTGTCAGCAGTCACATCATCAATAAATAAAGAGAACCAGTTCCATTGGCAGCCATACATGCCCAAGCCATTACACTACCACCAGCATGCTTCACTGATGAGGTGGTATGCTTAGTATCATGAGCAGTTCCTTTCCTTCTCCATACTCTTCTCTTCCCATCACTCAGGTACAAGTTGATCTTGGTCTCATCTGTCCATAGGATGTTGTTCCAGAACTGTGAAGGCTTTTTTAGATCTCGTTTCGCAAACTCTAATGTGGCCTTGCTGTTTTTGAGGCTCACCAATGGTTTACATCTTGTGGTGGACCCTCTGTATTCACTCTGATGAAGTCTTCTCTTGATTGTTGACTTTGACACACATACATCTACCTCCCGGAGAGTGTTCTTGATCTGGCCAACTGTTGTGAACTGTTGCGCAGTTCCTTCCCTGAGGCTGATGCCAGCACAGGGAAGGAACACTATACCGGCACTGCGCATCGCAAGATTACGGCAATTTAACTGTGAAAAAAGGAGGAGATTCGGAGGATGCAGGCGGTGCTGGGCTCCTACACAGGGGGGCGTGGCTGGGCACCAGGAAGGTTAGTACAGCCCCTTGGGCACCTTACCAGGCTCATTTACATATCTCTAAAATCATTTTTTAAACACAATAAAAGGACACAGCGCTATGGGACAGGTATATTGCGGACATGCTAGCGACGATCTAGCCGTGCATGTCCGCATCTCTATAGGCTAAAACGAGGTGACAGAATCCCTTTAAGGCTATATAGTCTAAAGGGGTCACTAGTGAGTTCAACACCTAGATATGTAAGGGAGTCCAGAGACCATTTAAAAGAGTATGCTGATTTTAGGGAACGTAGTGTAATCGCTGGGATCGCTACACCCATCGCTACTGACTTAGAGTAGTTTATCTTAAAATTAGATAATTTCCCAAAAGTGGTAAAAAGGTCCAGAATAATCGGGAAGGCTTGCTTGGGGTTCGTTACTAAGAGCAGCAAGTCGTCTGCAAATGCCGCACATTTATGCTCTACGGCATTAATAGTTAAGCCCTGAATCAAAGTATTATCCCGAAACGCCTGCAATAAAGACTCCATCACTATTATGAACAAGGATGGGGACAGGGGGCACCCTTGTCAAGTTCCGTTGGTAATGCTGAAAGGCCTTGATAAAACACCATTAACCCTTACTCTGGGGCTGGGGGCATGATATAGGGACATAATCGCTTGTATGAACAGGTCCAGGACTCCAAACCTGTGTAAGGTGCGCTGCATAAACAGCCAATCTACTGTCACGGCTGTAAGTGAGCAACTAGAGCATACACAGAAAATAGAGCCACTGACCGGACCCAAACTAGGGAGGATAAAGGGTGACCTCTGTCAGACCCTCAAAGCTTTCCCTATGCTGCTAAGCACATACCCGGATCCTAATGGTGGAACGAGGCATGCCCGCGTACCTAAGACTGATGAACACTGTAACCCCTACAATAGTGGAAGGGGCACGGCCACCGGTGCCCTGCTCAGTATATGGAGGGAACCGTGGTCGCCTCGGATCCGGTCAGAAAACAAACAGATACACTACAATGTCTGCACACTTAGCTGAAGGTGCTGCGGCAGCAGAGAAGACGGATCCAAAGACAGGTGGCAATATCCGGAGTACTTGCTGCAGCAGAACAAAGGTCCAGTGAAAAGATAGCATACAAGTGAAGATACTCAAGCAAGAGCTACAACTCAAATGAGAAATATAATCCACACTCTACAAAAGGAGGAGGGGTGATTTAAAGGCAGAGAAATCAAACATAGGAGGAACAGCTGGAAGGAAGGAAACAGAAAGTAATGACCTCATCCCAGGGGCGGAGAAACAGAGCAGTGAGAACTCCTCCAAGCTCTGGTAGTGACATCATCACAGGGGTGGAGAAACAGAGCTGTGAGAACGTCTCAAAGCTCTGGTAGTGACATCTACTTGGTCGAAAGCCTTCTCTGCGTCTGTGCTTAATAGCACCAGAGGTTGTGATTTAAACCTCGACCAAGAAATAGCATTGAGAAGGCGACAGGATTGGAAATTCCCCTCTCTGCTCAACACAAACCCCGCCTGTTCCCTATTAATAATCTTTGGGGTCAGAGTGTTCAGCCTTAACGTTAAAAGTTTGGCCCATATTTTAATATCTAAGTTGAGCAGCGAAATAGGCCTATAATCTCGGGTGTCTTTACCTTCCTTAGGAATGATGGTGATTGTGGCCTCCAGCGCTTGATTTGGAAAGGGGCTCGCCGCTAGCGAGAGCTTGACACCACTTAGTCAGATAAGGCGTCAAAGTGGGAAGAAACTTCCTGTAATACCCTATCGGCAAGCCATCCGGACCTGGGGCCTTACCTAAAGGCATGCCTCTAATAACTTTTTGTATTTCATCTTCAGTAAAGGATTTTAACAGGACTGATTGTGGGGAGCTTTATGGCCTCCAAAAATCTGTCTATGCATTGAACTCTCTCAGACTCAGGGAGCATCCTCGAGGGCGATTTGGGGGTGGCGTCTAGATTATACAAGGTTTTGTAGAAGGAGCAGAACTCATCTGCTATGTCAGAAGTAGAGGAAACATAATGTCCTCTTTGAGACCTAATGGAGGAGACAAATTGGGCATCTTTCCTCTGTTTAATCTGATGAGACATAAGTTTGTTCCCTTTATCACCATGCATATATTGCCTAAACTTTGCGTATTGATAAGCCTTTGCACACTTAACATTGAGAAGTTCTTTTAGTTGTCTCTATAAGGATTTAAGTTCCTCTTGAGCAAGGGAGAATTTAGATCTCTTCTGTATGGACTCAATTGCAGAAATTTGGCCTAGTAAGGAGTTAAGACTCTTCTGTCTTTCCTTTTTGAGCTTGGAGCCTAGGGCAATGAAAGCCTTGTGAGCCTCCCAAATAATAGTCTGGGGTGTGTCTTGTTGAGTATTATCTCAGAAATAGTGGGTTAATTTGAGGGTAATATCTGAGACATGTTTATCTGTATCTAAAAGAGTCTCGTTTCGGCGCCACGTCCATTCCCTTATAGGAAGGTTTGCAAAGTAAGCGAACTCGTTACAGGGGCATGGTCTGACACAGTGATAGGGCCTATAGTCGACCAAACCAGCATGTCCAAGTGTGAGTTGGACAAAAAGATATAATCTAACCTATGGTAGGACCTATGTACTTGCGAATAAAATGTGAAATCCTTATCCAGGGCATTTAGAGACCTCCTGGTGTCTGTCAGTTGCAAATCTTTTAATACTTTTTGAATGCCACCTAACGTTTTTGGGGATTTAGTAGAGCTACCCAGTGACATATCCAAACGAGTTTAACAACACATTAATGTCACCACCTACCACCCTTACCCCTTCAGAAAAATTATGGAATTGTGTAAGAGTTGTCCTAAGCCAGCGGTGATGTCTAGTATTCGGGGCATATAGACCCGCTAGCGAAACTAAGAGATGGCCGATGTTACCTTTCACAAACAAGAATCTGCCTTCTGGGTCCTCCTGTACAACTATTGGTACAAACGGTACCTTTTTACTAATCGCAATACTCATGCCTCTAGAGGCAGATACATATGTGCTGTGGAACCACTGTGAATACTGTGATTTGGATATAAGTGGGATCTTTCCAGTTTTAAGGTGTGTCTCTTGGAGAAAACATATGTCACTTCCAATCTTTTTCAGGAGTGTAAAAATCTGTGACCTTTTCTGGGGCTTTTTGAAACCTCTAACATTGAAAGTAGTGACTTTTAGTTCTGTCATGGGTGCATGGAAAAAAGAGGCGGAAAGCACCTCTGATATACCATACAAGGTAAGAAAACTGATGCAGTGATCACTAGGCTGAGTACATACCAATCGAGAAAACTGAATATACGACATCCAGGTACATACGGATGAGCAGGTAAGCTGGGTACATATGGTTCAGGTGAGCCGAGTACACAAAGAACAGAAAAACTGAGTACATTAAGAAAGACAGGTAAGCTAAATACATGCGAATCAAGTGGGCTGAGCACCCAATGAACTTATGATCTGAGCATATGTATAAAGATAGCAACATCAGAGAATAAGTAATACAGTAAAATTGCAGTGGCAAAGAACCCCTGCAAGGGAGTATGGGGGGAGGTGGTTCTGAATAAACATCCTAACCCGAAAACCTCCTCGCCCATGCTTCTGGTAATTGCAAAACTAGATGGCCCAAAGGCCAGAACTGAATACAATACTAAGAATGCACAACAATTGGAAAACGGTATGTATCACACTACATCAACTTGCGGGCTTGTGACCACAGCGAGGCTTTGTCTTGCATGCTTATCACGACCCTTAATACAGGCACGTATGAGAGGTCAATGGTCTGCTGAGAAGGCACCGCATTATTTTTTTTTTTTAACAAAATTTTATTCAAGGAAAATGTCTGCAAAGGTTACAAGAATATCCATGCATTTCCTTTGACATAGATATGAACAACTATAAGGCCCCTTTTGCACTCGTGCGGAAAAATCACACATTTTCCCGCAACGCACCCGCATCTTATCCGGGCCAAAAACATGACGCCCGTGTGAAAGAGGCCTAAATGATCTTACATTTGCATTGTACAGATAAATAAATGACTTATACAGACAGAATCCCTGCTTTTTCCCGTTTTTTGTTCCCAAATAACTTCCCCCGCCAAAGTACCCAAAAACCCAACCTAAGAACAACAAAACTCTTTCTCCATGTATACAGTTTGCATTGCTCTATATCAATTCAATTTTAAGTTTTATTGACTTTTCTTCTCAATTTAAATCGATCTAGCCATCTAATTTCCCCAAAGACCCTTTTACTTGTTATTTCAAGAACCATTGTGTGTCGCCAAGGGGACCATTAACTCCTGTATTTCCCCCCCAGTCAGAGAATGGACTATAAAGCTTCTCCATTTATGAAAGAAAGCTACAGTCGCCTTTTCTTTATGTTTCTCTACGTCAAGTTTGTCCATATGCAAAATCTGTTTCACAGTTTCCACAATTTCGTCCAGCATGGGAACAATGGGACAAAGCCAGTGTCTCAATATACATTTCTTGACGGCCATCAGGAACAAATATATCCCCTTAAACCTGATCACTGGTGATATATCTTTACCCGAGTCCAAAGGGATATAATGAAAAATGTTTTGCTGTGGAGAGAGGTGCAGCTCAGGCACCGCAGTTTTAATGAGAGTTAGTATGACAACTTTGCATAGTTGACCAATATGGGAAAATACCCTGAGAAAACACGATGCAAGGCACTTCAACAATTACGTCCTACACAGGTGCAATCTCTTCCTCCAGGAGCCTTCTTGTTGGGGAAGGTTTTTTGCCTGGATACCACTGCCCACGAATCTTGGGAGGGTAACTGAAGAGACTCCATCTTGTCTTCTCTTACATGTACAGAATTGTTATAATATCTCACCCACGCACTTCACATCCCCCCCGCTGTGAGTTTGGTTCACTTATCTGTCTCAGGACAGATTCTGGGAATCTACCAGAACTAGAACAAATGTTCTGTTTCACTCAGGGTCATTCGGCACAACTGCGTACATTCTTATATGTGACGTATTGCATACCCATAAAAGGATGTTCCGGTAGTATGTGTATGAGCACCAATATTTATATTTTATGATTGGTTTTTTGGGGATCCGTTCCTTCTTTCCAGTATGGGGGACCACACCTGGAAAGTGTTGGCCAGGGACGATCCGGGCGCCTCCAGTTCCCGAGGTACTCAGGCCTGCTCTTTCCCGGTCAGAAAAGATCAGGGCCTTGAGGACTGCCTCATAGAACTGAAGGAATTTCCCTGTGTTGCCAGCGCTCTGGGACAGCACAAAAGAGTTGTACAAGGCAACCTGTACCAAGTAGACCGCAACTTTTTTGTACCATGCCCGAGTTTTGCACATGGCATTATATGGCTTGAGGACTTGATCAGAGAAATCAACTCCTCCCATATACCGATTGTAGTCGACGATACAATCGGGCTTGAGGACTGCTGCCGCGGTACCTCGCACAGGGACAGGGGTGATGCCGTTATCGTGAATTGTGGACAGTACAAGGACATACCTCTTGTCCTTATATCTGACCAGCAACAGGTTTCCACTGGTAAGGGCACGGGTCGCACCCCTGGGGATAGGTAACCTGAGGGGGTGGGTAGGGAGGCCGCGTTGATTTTTCCGCACGGTCCCACAAGCGGACGTGGATCTGGCGGCGAGGGACTGGAACAAGGGGATACTAGTATAAATGTTATCCACGTACAGGTGGTAACCTTTATCTAGCAGTGGGTGCATAAGGTCCCACACAAGTTTCCCGCTAACACCCAGAGTGGGGGGACATTCTGGGGGTTCAATAAGGGAATCTCGCCCCTCGTGCACACGAAACTTGTAAGTGTACCCTGAGGTACTCTCACAAAGTTTGTAAAGCTTCACGCCAAACCTCGCCCGCTTAGAGGGAACATACTGGTGGAAAATGAGTCTCCCCTTGAAAGCAATGAGAGACTCATCAACCGCGACCTCCCTTCTAGGTACATAGGTCTGCACAAATTTGGCCCCAAAGTGATCGATGACCGGCCTGATTTTGTACAGGCGGTCATAGGCAGGATCACCTCGGGGGGGGGAAGGGGGGGACATGCCGCATTATTTGCATAATGCAGGCATTTGAGGATGGCCTCAAACCGTGAGCGTGTCATGGCCGTACTGTAAAGTGGGGTCTGGTAGAGGACGTCCCCAATCCAGTACAGCCTGACACTAGGTTTTTTGACTAGGCCCATGTGCAGCACGAGGCCCCAAAACGACCTCATCTCGGTTGCACTGACCGGAGTCCAGCCACCGGCCCTAGCCAAAAAGGAGCCCGGGTGTTGAGCAACGAACTGTTGGGCGTACAGGTTCGTCTGCTCTACCATTAGATTTACAAAGTGGTCACTGAAAAAAAGACTAAAGTAGTCGTATTTAGTAAAGCCCACTGTGGAAATCTGGATTCCTGGTTGGCCTACAAAATCTGGAATTGCGGGCTCAAAATGCTCTGGGATACACCATGCAAGTTCACCGGTAGGGGGCTTCGGTGGACTTAACTGGTGGGCCGGAAAACTAGTACGAGCCCCAGAGCTCGTACTAGTGTGGGCCACAGGGTCCCTAGCATGGTGGTCTCCTTGCTCCGCCTGGCGGCGTCTTCGCCGCCTTGGGGGCTCATCATCATTGCTAGATGATGATGAGGATGCGGATAACAAAAGGAAAGTGGGGTCATCCTCGTCCTCACTGGGGCTCTCAGACTCGGAGGCAAGCTGGGCGTATGCCTCCTCGGCCGAGAACATCCAAGGGGGCCATAGGGGAGTGTGTGTCCGTGCGTGTTAAACTTTATTTGGTGTGCGTGTGTGTGGGGGCACGGGTGTTCACGTACTTACCCTAAACCTAACAGACAAAAAAAATTAAAAAAAATTAAAAAAAAAGGCCTAAATATTTGAAAAAAAATTCAAACTCGCTGATCAGCCGTCCGAAGTTGATCAGCGGTGGGGTGTGCGGTGCTAAGAGTGCCGGCCACAGTCAGCGTACGCACAAAAAAAACTGCTTGCGCTACAAAAAAAGTTCTGGGGGGGGGCAGGGGGGAAAGCTGCAGCACCCCTGGGGGGGTCTAGGGTCACACAGCTGTGCTCTGGACCCCAGACACCCGATTTAGGGTGATGCTATCAAAAACTTTTTTTTTTCCCCACTAACTTTCCCTGAATATCCTTGCCTAACCTAACTTGTCCCTAACCTTTCCCTAAATACCTTGGTGAAGGTGAAGGAGGTGCTGGCCACAGATGGCGGTGCTGGGGTGCTGGCTCTGGAGATCCGATGCAGCCCCGGACACAAAAGGAGGAGGAGAGGAGCGCTGCAATAATTTGAATGGCCTGCCCCTGCAGCCAATTAGAGCCGATCCTGAGAGGTGATGTCACCATCACCTCTCAGGATCGCAGGATGGTGATTGGTGGTGTATTATCACACCACCGATCACCATCCTGTTCCGGGTTATCGGGTCCCCAGAGACCCGAATAACCCGGAAACGCAGCGAACTTCAGGTCTGAATTGACCTGCGGTTTGCTGCGATCGCAGGTCAATTCAGTGATCGGAAATACACAGCACATACAGGTACGCCCTGTGTCCTTAAGTACCGGGACATCAGGGCGTACCTGTACGCCCTATGTCCCTAAGAGTTTAAAGGATAACTGTCACACTTAGACCCTAATTTCAATTTTCATATATGTAGTTACTAATAACATGATATTCCAGAATCAGTTACTATTAGACTGACTTACCCCATATTTAATAAGATTCAGCCCTTAGCAACCAGTCTGCATAAAACTGCAATTTCACTATTCAGTTAAGATGGCCGCCACTGCCCTCACCCTGAGGCTAATCTCACCTGCCCTCACTAGCCAGTAACAATAGCCCCCCAAAAGTGTCAGTAACCAGAGCCCTCCCCCTAAAGGGTTAATCTCCTGCAGCACAAAGGGATCCTCTTACCACATGTTGCTTTCATTTATACACTGAGCAGATGGCAGATCTCCCTTCCCTGGTCTGCGCTGATTCAACTCTGCTTCTCCAGCTCTGCTGAGTGAGGGAGCGTCTGCCAAGCGCAGGGACAGGGAGAAGTGCAAACAGCCCAGGCACTGTTATCAGCTGCTGGGGAGGACCTGGCTTTAATCATTTACTTACAGTCCCTGGCTGTCAGTAATCTGACCCTGCTTCTGCGTCCTCCGTCCTTCAACAGATAGACAGACCATGCCTAGCAACCCTATTTTAAGCACAGGTAAAAGTAGGCAGTACAGGGAACAAAAATGTGGAATTAAGGGGTAATTGAATACACAGTGAAAAGTTTAAATAGGGCCACCAAGGAGATATTAATCACCACAATCCAATACTCCAAAAAAAATATATACGACAGTTATACTTTAAGGAGGTTATCTGCACGTCTGTGATATTCATCATCGCCGCACTATGCACCACCACTTGTTCCTGTAGGGAGTCTAGGTGTTCAACCCGGGACCCCAGGGCGCGCACATCATGTCGGAGTTCTCGTACCTCTTGTATCAGGGGAGCCAGGGCTTGAGCTAGCGTCTCCTTGAAGAAGGCTTTGGTAAGTGTGTCGGCTTCTCCCTGTAGTGCAGTAGCAGCAGGAGTCTCAGTGTACTCGGCTTCGCCGTCATCCTCTCCCTCAGTTTCCCGCTCTGAGAGTCGGGGCGCCATCTTGGACGCATGAACAGGAGACACAGCCACTCTCTTGGTAAATATTTTCTCCATGTCCCCCTGGTTTTAATTCGATCTGGGAGTGTCTGGAGCCTCCCTAGACCTATCTCTGCCAACTTTACCCATCTTGGCGTTTTTAGAAGTGTGCAAAAGCAAAGAAACACGAGCTGCAGAGGAGAGAGCTCCTTCTCAAGCCCCCGTCCTGTTCAGCGGTTATACTCCGCCCCCCAGAGGTTATTTTTTAAAATAGACATGTGAGTGCTTCCAGCATTTCTGAAGAGGTTAAAGGAGTGGGGGTGTTAGTGCTCAAACCATACGCTGCACACTGCATCAAATTGGTCTGCATGGCTGTCATCCCAGAGGTAAGCCTCTTCTAAATATGATGTACAAGAAAGCCTGCGAACAGTTTGCTAAAGAGACAAGCAGACTAAGGACATAGATTACTGGAACCATGTACTGTGGTCTGATGTGACCAAGATAAACTTATTTGGTTCAGATGGTGTTAAGAGTGTGTTGTGGCAACCAGGTGAGGAGTACAAAGACAAGTGTGTCTTGCATACAGTCAAGCATGGTGGTGGGAGTATTATGGTTTGGGGCTGCATGAGTGCTGCCAGCTGTGGGGAGCTACAGTTCATTGAGGGTACCATGAATGCCAACATGTACTGTGACATACAGAAGTAGAGCATTCCCTTCCCTTCAGAAACTGGGCTGCAGGGCAGTATTACAACATGATAACGACCCCAAACACACCTCCAAGACGACCACTGCCTTGCTAAAGAAACTGAGAGTATAGGTGCTGGACAGGCCAAGCATGTCTTTAAACTTAAACCCTATTGAGCATTTGTAGGGCATCCTCAAATGGAAGGTGAAGGAGCGCAAGGTCTCTAACATGCACAAGCTCCGTGATGTCATCATGGAGGGGTGGAAGAGGATTCCAGTGGCCACCTGTGAAGCTCTAGTGAACTCCATGCTCAAGAGAGTTAAGGCAGTGCTGGAAAATAATGGTGGCCACACAAAATATTGACACTTTGGGCACAATTTGGCCTTTTTCACTTAGGGGTGTACTCACTTGTTGCGAGCAGCTTAGACATTAATGGCTGTGTGTTGCGTTATTTTGAGGGCACATGAAATTTACACTGTTTTACAAGCTGTACACTTTACATTGCATCAAAGTGACACATCTTCAGTGTTGTCCTATGAAAAGATATAATAAAATATTTACAAAAATGTGGGGGGTGTACTCACTTTTGTGAGATACTGCATATCATTTGGCTTACTTTATCTTATATTTAATGGGACAATCCAACTGACAAAATTATGCACATAGCTCACACTCACAACTGAAAGTCAGTGGAAGCACAACTTCTTAATGGGGTTGTATTATCTCAGACAATAGGGGCATACTACTAGGATATGCCCCTATTGTCTGATAGGTGCGGGTCCCAGAGGTGGGACCCGCACCTATCACTTAAGTTGAGCCTTGAAAGTCACAGAGGGCGCACCGCGCATGGACGGCCGTCCTCGATTGATTTCTATGGGGATGCTGAAAATAGCCGAGTGCTGGCTTGGCTATTTCCGTCGGCCCCACAGAAATGAATGGAGGGCAGCTAAGCATGCCTGGTGTACCCTCCGTGACTTTCAAGGTTCCATTTAAGAGATAAGTGCGGGTCCTAGTAATATGCCCTTATTGTCTGAGATGATACAAACCCTTTAACTTTCACCAAAAATGTATACAGTGGCATGCAAATGTTTGAGCACCCCTGGTCAAAATTACCGTTACTGTGAACAGTTAAGCAAATTGAAGATTAAATGACCTCCAAAAAGAATACATTTAAAGATGACACATTCCCTTTATATTTTAAGCAAACAAGTTATTTGATTTTCATCTTTTACATTTTCAAATTAACAAAAAAAAGGAAAATTGCCTGAAGCAAAACTTTGGAAATCCTGCATGGTTAGTACCTAGTAGCATCCTTTTTGGCAGGTATCACAGATTGTAAAAGTTTTGACAACAGCCAAGAGTCTTTCAACTCTTGTTTGGAAATGTCATCCTTTGTTCCTTGCAAAAGTCTTTCAGTTCTATGAGATTCCTGGGCCGTCTAGCATACACTGCTCTTTTGTCTACAGTCGTGGCCAAAAAGTTGACATGTTAAAAGGAGGGTGATGCTTGAAATCATTGTTCTTCCATTGTTAACCATGATGACCTGCAAAGAAACGCGTGCAGCCATCATTGCGTTGCATAAAAATGGCTTCACAGGCAAGGATATTGTGGCTACTAAGATTGCACCTCAATCAACAATTTATAGGATCATCAAGAACTTCAAGAAAAGAGGTTCAATTCTTGTTAAGAAGGCGTCAGGGCGTCCAAGAAAGTCCAGCAAGCGCCAGGATCGTCTCCTAAAGAGGATTCAGCTGCGGGATCGGAGTGCCACCAGTGCAGAGCTTGCTGGCAGCAGGCAGGTGTGAGCGCATCTGCACGCACAGTGAGGCGAAGACTTTTGGAAGATGGCCTGGTGTTAAGAAGGACAGCAAAGAAGCCACTTCTCTCCAAAAAAAACCCATCAGGGACAGATTGATCTTCTGCAGAAAGTATGGTGAATGGACTGCTGAGGACTGGGGCAAAGTCATATTCTCCGATGAAGCCTCTTTCCGATTGTTTGGGGCATCTGGAAAAAGGCTTGTCCGGAGAAGAAAAGGTGAGCGCTACCATCAGTCCTATGTCATGCCAACAGTAAAGCATCCTGAGACCATTCATGTGTGGGGTTGCTTCTCATCCAAGGGAGTGGGCTCACTCACAATTTTGCCCAAAAACACAGCCATGACTAAAGAATGGTACCAAAACACCCTCCAACAGCAACTTCTTCCAACAATTCAACAACAGTTTGGTGAAGAACAATGCATTTTCCAGCACGATGGAGCACCGTGCCATAAGGCAAAAGTGATAACTAAGTGGCTCGGGGACCAAAACGTTGACATTTTGGGTCCATGGCCTGGAAACTCCCCAGATCTTAATTCCATTGAGAACTTGTGGTCAATCCTAAAGAGGCGGGTGGACAAACAAAAACCCACTAATTCTGACAAACTCCAAGAAGTGATTATGAAAGAATGGGTTGCTATCAGTCAGGAATTGGCCCAGAAGTTGATTGAGAGCATGCCCAGTCGAATTGCAGAGGTCCTGAAAAAGAAGGGCCAACACTGCAAATACTGACTCTTTGCATAAATGTCATGTAATTGTCGATAAAAGCCTTTGAAACGTATGAAGTGCCTGTAATTATATTTCACTACATCACAGAAACAACTGAAACAAAGATCTAAAAGCAGTTTAGCAGCAAACTTTGTAAAAACGAATATTTGTGTCATTCTCAAAACTTTTGGCCACGACTGTATACACAGATTTTCAATGATGTTTAGATCAGGGGACTGTGAGGGCCATGGTATAACCTTCAGCATGCACCTATTGAGGTAGTCTATTGTGGATTTTGAGGTGTGTTTAATATCATTATCCATTTGTAGATGTCATCCTCTTTTCAACTTCAGCTTTTTTATAGTTGGTGTTATGTTTGCTTCCAGAATTTGCTGGAATTTCATTGAAGCAATTCTTCACTCTACTTGTGAAATGCTTCCCGTGCCATTGGCTGCAACACAACCTCAAAGCATGATTGATCCACCCCCATGGTTAAAGGTTGTAGATGTTCTTTTCATTAAATTATGTACTCTTTTTTTCTTCAAACATAACTTTACTCATTGTGACCAAAAAGTTCTATATTAACCTCTTCGGTCCACAGAACCTGTTTCCAAAATACATCAAACTTGTTTAGTTGTTCTTTTGCAAACTTCTGACGCTGAATTTTGTGGTAAGGATGCAGGAGATGTTTCCTTCTGATGACTCTTCTATGAAGGCCATATTTGTGCAGGTTTTGGAGAACAGTAGAACAATGTACCACTCCAGAGTCTGCTAAATCTTCCTGAAGGTCTTTTGCAGTCAAGCGGGGGTTCTGATTTGGCTTTCTAGCAATCCTACGAGTAGCTGTCTCTTGGTATTCCAGATCTTATCTCGACCTCCACTGTTCCAGTGAACTGCCATTTTGAATTTTGCTATCTTCTTATAGCCTTCACCTGCTTTTGGGCCTCAACCATATTCATTTTCAGAGTCTTAGGCAGCTGCTTAGAAGAACCCATCGCTGCTGTTTTTTGGGACAAGATCAGAGGAGTCTGGGTATTTATAAAGCTTTGAAATTAGAGTCATCATCAAACATAACAATGTTTTTGAACAAGCTTTAACCCTAACAGGCTATTTAAGGTCTGAGACCTAGGTAAAAGTTATTTGAGTGCTCAAATTTCCCTGGGATCCCATACTTCTGCAAGGTACTTCTTTCCTTTTTTCTCTCTAAAATTGTACTAAACCCAAAAAATACACTGATATTAGTTAAAATGTTGAAAGGTTTGTTTCATCTTATGCCTTTTGGACATTTCATCTTCAACTTGCTTAACTGTTCACAGTAACAGTTGTAAGGGATCGCCTCTTATTCGGGGGTCATTCTCACAATGATCTTCATAACCACTGGGTTTCAGGTCCAAACAGTGCAATTTATTTTACACTCTTCATACACAACATGGCATAAAACAAAAGCCTGCCCGTCTGGGCTCTACCTAAACATAATAAACATTGTATCCCTAACTCGGCTATACGATAGCGTTCCCAGATGGAACCAGGTGCGGCTTACCCCAGACATACAGTCCACCAGCCCTCAGGCTGTAACAAATGCAGTACCTTTGGAGGGGGTTGTGGTCTAGCAGTCCTCCTGACTCTGACCTTTCAATGCTTGTTCACGGGTGTCCGCTGAGTCCCCCAAAGTCCAGGCTATTGCATAGCCTCGTGGCCCCTCAGCCTTGCCTAGCTGAGACCACACTGACAGAGCCCCACCAGGCCTCTGTCTGCACACTCTCCAGAGTGAGACACACCCAGGATCCAGTAGCAGGATTAAATAGGATCCCCGGACATGAGCATGCCCTAAGTCCTGGACTGGAACCTGGGGAAACAACACCTTAATGTTCACATTGCCACACAGTAATGTTGACCAATGCTAAAGACTTTAAAGTAAATTGACAAAGTAACAGGGGGTCATACTACTCAGATAGGGGGATAAAGTTGGAAGTTAGCCTTATAAACAAAGACTTGTCCAAAATCAAAAAGAGACGATGGCTTGTATTGATGAAAGGGGACCTGTCACTTTGAACATGGTGTCTGAGCTGACGGCAGCATGTTATTGAGCAGGAGGAGCTGAGCAGATTCATATATATATATATATATATATATATTGTGGGAAAGGATTCAGTATAACTTGTCATTAAATTCCTGTTCATTCTGGGCTTTGAAGTCAAGGAGGTGGTGTCACGGTCCCTCCCATGACAGAGGTGAGAAGATCGGATAGACTTGCTGCACACAGTGGCGGATCCAGAGCCTGGTCTCGGGAGGGGCACTTCCAGATTATTTTCTGTCCGCCGCCACAAAACAATGGTGCTTATAGAACAGACTACACAGTGTAGAGGTATACTGTATATTGTGTTACAGTGTATGCTATATGTGTATAACAAACATATTTCACATGAAAACTTACAGTTACTTGGCTTGGGCCTTGGGGATCTCGGACGCCACTTCAACACTTGGCTGGGGGGCTCGGTGGAGCTGATGTGTTTTATCCTAATGAGAAAGATTTAATAATAAGGATTTGGAGAAGGGGCAGAGGGATAGCAGAGCAGGGAGAGGCTGGTGATGCTACTAGGGGGCTCATACCATGGGGGAGTAATAAAGCCCTCCCCAGTAGAAATAATTCTCCTTATAATGTGACAAAGAATACCCCCTTGTAATGCCCCCAGTTGAGCTAATGTCCCCATAGTGCCCCCATAATGTGCCAGTATAAAATACCCCTATATAGTGCCCCCAGTAAATGCCTCCATAGTGCTCCTCTCCCCCCTTCCTTCTAGTGCCCCTCATAATGTACCAGTATAAAATGCCCCAGTACAAGCCCTCAGTGTCCCCCATAATTTGCAATTATAAAATACCCCTTCTTAGTGCCCCCCGTAGATGACCCCATAGTACTCCTGTCCCCCTTCCCCATAGTACCAACTATAATGTGTCCCAGTATAAAATTCGACTGTGCAGAGCCCCCTATATAAAATACCCCTTCTTTGTGGCCTCAGTAGATGCCCCTATAGTGCCCCCAATAATGTGGCAGTAATAACAGCCCCCAATAATGTGCCAGTAATAACAGCCCCCCCAATAATGTGCCAGTAATAACAGCCCCCCCAATAATGTGCCAGTAATAACAGCCCCCCATTATGTGCCAGTAATGACAGCCCCCCATTATGTGCCAGTAATGACAGCCCCCCATTATGTGCCAGTAATGACAGCCCCCCCTTATGTGCCAGTAATGACAGTCCCCCATTATGTGCCAGTAATGACAGCCCCCCATTATGTGCCAGTAATGACAGCCCCCCATTATGAGCTAGTAAAAGTATTGTATATATCTAAAAAAATAAAATAAACACTTATACTTACCTCCTTGGCAGCTATGCGATGCAGGCCTCTTCCGGCCTGTGTCCCGCGCTGCACGGCTCAGGCGGCGCGGTGACGTCATCGCACCGCCTGCGCCGGCCTCTGATAGGCTGCCGGCCTAGTGCCAGCAGCCTATCAGAGGAAGGGAAAGGGACACGCCTCTCCCTCCCCTGCCTCGGCACAGGCATCTGTATCTCTGTCCTGAGAAGCGCTCATCTCCCTGTGCCCCGCCGCCCCCCCACTTCTGAGCAGCTCGGGGGGGGGGGGGCAATTGCCCCGTTGTTCCCCCCTGGATCCGCCAGTGGCTGCACGTGAGGCTATCTGACAGGTCTCTCCGTTTTCCTCTTAGTATGCTGTTTGGCAGGATCTCACCTCTCCTCAGGTTCTGCTTGTTATAGATGATGAGGCTCTATTTAGGTTCGCCTCACACTGCTGACCAGGCGGTTGATATTTCCTCTTGGAGTTGCTAGAGCTTGTTTGTCTTGGATCTCCTGCTTCTCCATACATCTCAAAGCTAAGTACTAGTTGCCTTTTCGGTTTGTTGTTCTCTGGTGTGTTTTGGTTCTAGCCCTCAAGGAGACAACAGTTTCTTCATCTGGGAAGGAACCAACTGTCTCAACTCCTGCTACCTATCTTAGGGCTCGTCAGTTTTAGCAGGGCATAGGTATCCGCGTATGAGCCTTTCCAACATCAGGATCTTCTCATACTGGCAGGAGTTAGGGAAAGGCCTAGGGATAATTAGGAAGTCACCATCCCTCTTCCTTAGCTTTTGAGGCCTAGACTGTTGTCTATTTCCTTTTGTGTGTATCTGGTGTTTTCCCCTTCCCCATTACCTGTGACAGGTGGATATATATATATATATATATATATATATATATATATATATATATATATATGACTGACAGCCTTCATACAGAGATAGCTGTCAATTGGGGTGTGTATGACTTTTTGATCACGTTTGATAATTTTTTTGGCAAAGTAAAGCAATGAAAAAAGAAAAACTGGCCATTTTTATTTTTTTCCATTACGTCATTCATTGTAAATAAGTTAAAATTTTAATAGTACCAAAATTTTTTAGACACGGTGGTGTGAATGATCTTTACTTTTTATTTATTTTTTACATAAGGAAAGGGGGGTGAATTTTTGTTTTTATATTCTTGCTTTTTTGTTTTTTTATACATACTTTGTCCACTTAGGGGACTTTAACAAGCTATTTTTATATCTCTTGCCCCATAGACTGCAATGAATTAACATTGCAGTCTATGGGAGTTGAGCTATGTTCCTATTGAGCCCTACCACCTGCAGGCCTTCAATAGAACTACGGCTGTAGCCTTGGTTCCTTCAGATATAGAGGGTATTAAATATAACAAATGGTTCCCAAGATCTACACACAGGGAAGATGTTCAGGCCCTGGGAGAGCAGCTTTCCTGGGGAAAGCCATCTTAGATGCTGTGGTCAAAATTGATGGTGGTACTGCCGGTATGTAAAACAACTGAATCCTGGCGGCTATGGCCCTCGCTGTACTTCGGAGCAGTCACCATCTTTAACATGCAGACATTCACTGTATATGTTTGGCAGATGTCCTGAAGTGGTTAAGGATTATGACAGAGTTCATGGTGTTTTCTTCCATAGATCTCAATCAATTGTGCTGGCAAAACAAGTCCTATTCATGAAGGCTCCAGCTCGCAATTTACAGCTAGATACCACAGAACACCTTTAGAAGACTTGTAGAGTCCAAGCCTCAACTGGTGAGAGCCGTGTTTTAATGTTATGGCTGATCGGTGTAAATTTCTCCATCTACAGTATCTACATACAAACACATATACATAGTATATAATAATTTATCATTTTATAAAAGGAACACTTACAATGATGTGAATATCTTTAAGGTCATGATCTGCCTTTAAAGCTTCCATCCAATAAGAAATTAAAGGGAAACCTCCAACTGGAAGTAATGGTTTGGGCGTTCCAATGAGATCTTTTAATCGCTGTTCATTTACATTCTCCAGATCTTTCAGAAGTCGGGTTCCATAGCCAGCTGCCAAGATTACTGCCTTCATTTTTAGTCCTAGAAAAAAAAAAGTGTTTTATTACATTTTCCTTTTCTCAAGTCTTTAATAGTTATTTTGACTAAATTACATAACAGGCTTTTCCTCAGGACCTAGGAGATCATCAAAACGAAGTGACCAAAGCACTCACCCCCTACACTATTTATCAGAGTTTAGCCCCCTCCCCAAAGAAGCTACAGCAGGCTCCTAGTGTAACGTAAACACCAGGAGGCAAAAATCATGAAGGAAAGGGCAGTTGCCAGAGTCAATTTCCTAGTCTTCAAGTGTAGACTCTCTGAGGGAGATTTATCAAACTGCTGTAAAGTAGAACTGGCTTAGGTTAATTTCACATTAGCAGCGGCCTTCTCCGGCAGGCTGTTCTGGCAGGTGAACACCCTGCCAGATCCATGCTGCTGCTAGTGCACGCATGCAGCCGGAAGTCTGCTCCGGCCCCATTAACTATAATAACTATAATATAGTGCAGCATGGCAACACGTGGTTTGATCTGACAGGTTTTCCTGTGGATCAATAGGCATCTGTGTTGTTTCTGGTATGGCCACACCGCTTGTCTCAGGTGTTGCTTATGTGATCATTTAACCTTCCTTATTTATAGTTGATTTTCCCACATTGCTGTGCGGTTTATAGCTTCAGTTTCAGTTGTAGATTGCTGGTGTGTGGATCTCGGTGGAGTTCCTGGTGCTTCCATTGCTCCTTTGAAGTTAAGTCTTCTCTTTCCCTTTTGTATTTTGTTTGGGTTCGGTGTGTTGCATTTCCCTATTGTTTGTATTAGCCCTCAGGGAGACTCCTATTCGTCCTTCATTTTGAAGGAACAGGTAGTCTCGTCCCTGCCATTAGTACCAGGGTCTTATAGGGCTAGATAGGACTCTAGGTATTCCTGTGTATGAACACACCTATCTCTGGGGTCTGTTCATACTGATAGTCAGTCAGGATTATGGTTAGGGTTTTACTAGGAGGTGTACATCTTCCTTCCTTAGTTCTCAGGCTTGATTGATGTTCCCCCCTTCCCTCTTGCTCGGTGTGGTGTTTCCCTCACACACCGAAGTGTGACATTATAAACCACCAAAACTGTCATTTTATGTTTGTGTGCAGCCATGGATCCTATTGCTGCACTGGCAGGTCAGCTGCAAGGCCTGTCTTTGTAGGCAGCTGACCTCCGCACGGCCATCTCGCAGATGCAGAGACCACAGGCTGCTGGTCCTAGTTGTGGTAGTTACCAGGCCTGTCTTGAACCTAAAGTTGCCCTCCCTGACAGATTCTCTGGGGGACGTGATAATTTAATTTTGTTTAGGGAGGCGTACAAACTGTATTTTACGCTACGTCCACACTCATCTGGGGATGAGAAACAGTGAGTCAGTGTGGTTATTTCTATGCTTAAAGAGGATGCGCAGTCATGGGCTTTTTCTCTGCCGACCGGATCACAGTCTCTCCGGTTGGTAGATTAATTTTTCGAAGCTTTGGGTCTTATCTATAATGATCCAGATCGGACCTTTCTAGTCGAAACCAAGCTGTGTGGACTTTGTGAGGGTGATCGTTCCGCTGAGATTTATTGCTCTGTTTAGGAGGTGGGCTACAGATACGGAGTGGAACGATCCTGCCATCTGTAGCTAGTTTTGTCAGGTGTTATCGGAGCGGCTGAAGGACGCCTTGGCTTTTCATGAAACCCAGTGTCTCTGAAGGCTGCTATGTCTCTGGCTATACGCATGGATAGACGCCTGAGAGAGAGAGATCTAGGGGCTTCCACTCTCAGGACGTACTATGACATGATGTATCATCACCGTCTGATACTTTGGGTGAAGCTACTCCTGGGTTTATATCTGGGGACAAACCCATGCAATTAGGGGGAGCTACTCCTGGATCCGCTTTTAAGCATACTGGTAATAGGAGGGGAGTGTGCTTTTTCTGTGGACAAAAGGGACATTTTATCAGCGCATGTCAATGCATTCAACGGCAAAAAGAAAAAAGAGGGACATTTAATTCCCATCTGACTCTTGGAGGGGTGAGAGGAGAGTCAGAAAATGTGCACTTGCACTGGTAGTATCCGATTTCTCCTGGCTGCTGAGGTGGCGCTAGAGTACAAAATAGAGATGGCCTTGTGGTTCGCCCGGCGGTCGTTTCGCGGTGAACTTTGCTTGTTCGCTATTCGCCGAACGGGCCATATTCTTTTACATTGTGAAGAACTTTGACCCATGACACATCCATCAGGTGGTACAGGACAGCCAATTGAGATGTTTCAGCACATGGACATACCCCATACCTTATAAATAAACCTGATCTGGCCGCCATTTTACATTCAGTCTTTTGCCAGTGTAGGGAGAGGTTGCTGTGTGGAGCAGGGACAGACTGTTAGGGACACAAATCGCTAGCTATTAGGGCCACAAAAGTCCTTTTAAGGACTCGTATAGGTGTGCTATTGATAGGTGTGACATACTGAGGGGGTGTAATATACTTAGAATATATTTTCTAATATAGAAAGTATATTATAGTGTATTTGTATTGTGCAGCAGTTGTGTGCGGTTCTGCTGCGATACTGCAGCTACACAGAGTGCCAAACGCTATTGGAACAAATAATTTCTACTGGTGTGATTTACCAGTTGCCCCCCAAAAAAACTGATTGAAGCAGGGGGTGTTATATACCAATAATATACTTTCTATATAGTGCATTTAGGTAGTGCAGCATTTGTTTGCGGTTTTGCTGCGTTACCGCATCTACACAGAGTGACAAACACTATTGGAACAAATAATTTCTATTGGTGTGATTAACCAGTTGCCCCCCCAAAAAACTGATTGAACAGGGGTGTTATATACCAATAATATACTTTCTATATAGTGCATTTAGGTAGTGAAGCATTTGTTTGCGGTTTTGCTGCATTACCGCATCTACACAGAGTGACAAACGCTATTGGAACAAATAATTTCTACTGGTGTGATATACCAGTTGCCCCCCAAAAAAACTGATTGAAGCAGGGGGTGTTACATACCAATAATATACTTTCTATAAAGTGCATTTAGGTATTTCAGCATTTGTTTGCGGTTTTGCTGCATTACCGCATCTACACAGAGTGACAAACACTATTGGAACCAATAATTTATACTGGTGTGATATACCAGTTGCCCCCCCAAAAAACAGATTGAGGCAGGGGTGTGATATACCTATAATATAATTTATATATAGTGCATTTGTATTGTGCAGCATTTGTGTGCGGTTCTGCAGACATACCGCAGCTATACAGAGGGACAAACACTATTGAAACAACTAATTGCAACTGTTGTGATTAGAGATGAGTGAATCGAAGTTGACGAAGTTGAATTTGTTCCGAATTTCAGGAAAAATTTGATTATGAAAGTATGCGAATTTCCTCACGCTTCGTGGTAACGAATCGCATTATTAGCAAGAGTTTAAAGTGCCCTCATATAGCACATAGTGGGACACTGCATCAAGATGAATCAGGCATGGATCAGCCATGATTTCAACACACCAATGCCTGATGCATCAAACTAGATCATCCATGGTGCCACACCAACATTTTAACCTCTTGCCGCAACTGTAACGCCGAAAGGCGTCATTGCGGCGGCTCCCCCAGGCTACGCTAACGCCAATTGGCGTCATCTCGCGTGAGCCGAGATTTCCTGTGAACGCGCGCACACGGGCGCGCGCGCTCACAGGAACGGAAGGTAAGAGAGTTGATCTCCAGCCTGCCAGCGGCGATCGTTCGCTGGCAGGCTGGAGATGTGTTTTTTTTAACCCCTGAAAGGTATATCAGACGCTGTTTTGATAACAGCGTCTAATATACCTGCTACCTGGTCCTCTGGTGGTCCCCTTTGTTTGGATCGACCACCAGAGGACACAGGTAGCTCAGCAAAGTAGCACCAAGCACCACTACACTACACTACACCCCCCCCCCCCCGTCACTTATTAACCCCTTATTAGCCCCTGATCACCCCTGATCACCCCATATAGATTCCCTGATCACCCCCCTGTCATTGATTACCCCCCTGTCATTGATCACACCGCTGTAAAGCTCCATTCAGACGTCCGCATGATTTTTACGGATCCACTGATAGATGGATCGGATCCGCAAAACGCACACGGACGTCTGAATGGAGCCTTACAGGGGCGTGATCAATGACTGTGGTGATCACCCCATATAGACTCCCTCATCACCCCCCTGTCATTGATCACCCCCCTGTCATTGATCAACCCCCTGTAAAGCTCCATTCAGATGTCCGCATGATTTTTACGGATCCACTGATAGATGGATCGGATCCGCAAAACGCACACGGACGTCTGTATGGAGCCTTACAGGGGCGTGATCAATGACTGTGGTGATCACCCCATATAGACTCCCTCATCACCCCCCTGTCATTGATCACACCCCTGTAAAGCTCCATTCAGACGTCCGCATGATTTTTACGGATCCACTGATAGATGGATCGGATCCGCAAAACGCATACGGACGTCTGAATGGAGCCTTACAGGGGCGTGATCAATGACTGTGGTGATCACCCTATATAGACTCCCTCATCACCCCCCTGTCATTGATCACACCCCTGTAAAGTTCCATTCAGACGTCCGCATGATTTTTACGGATCCACTGATAGATGGATCGGATCCGCAAAACGCACACGGACGTCTGAATGGAGCCTTACAGGGGCGTGATCAATGACTGTGGTGATCACCCCATATAGACTCCCTGATCACCCCCCTGTCATTGATTACCCCCCTGTCATTGATCACACCCCTGTAAAGCTCCATTCAGACGTCCGCATGATTTTTACGGATCCAATGATAGATGGATCGGATCCGCAAAACACATACGGACATCTGAATGGAGCCTTATAGGGGGGTGATCAATGACAGGGGGGTGATCACCCCATATAGACTCCCTGATCACCCCCCTGTCATTGATCACCCCCCCTGTCATTGATCACCTCCCTGTCATTGATCACCCCCCTGTCATTGATCACCCCCCTGTCAAGCTCCATTCAGACGTCCGCATGATTTTTACGGATCCACTGATAGATGGATCGGATCCGCAAAACGCATACGGACGTCTGAATGGAGCCTTACAGGGGCGTGATCAATGACTGTGGTGATCACCCCATATAGACTCCCTGATCACCCCCCTGTCATTGATTACCCCCCCTGTCATTGATCACCCCCCCTGTCAGGCTGCATTCAGATGTCCGTATGATTTTTACGGATCCACGGATACATGGATCGGATCCGCAAAACACATACGGACATCTGAATGGAGCCTTATAGGGGGGTGATCAATGACAGGGGGGTGATCACCCCATATAGACTCCCTGATCACCCCCCTGTCATTGATCACCCCCCCTGTCATTGATCACCCCCCTGTCAGGCTCCATTCAGACATTTTTTTGGCCCAAGTTAGCGGAAATATATATTTTTAAGTCTCATATTCCACTAACTTGTGTCAAAAAATTAAATCTCACATGAACTCACCATACCCCTCACGGAATCCAAATGCGTAAAATTTTTTAGACATTTATATTCCAGACTTCTTCTCACGCTTTAGGGCCCCTAGAATGCCAGGGCAGTATAAATACCCCACATGTGACCCCATTTCGGAAAGAAGACACCCCCAGGTATTCCGTGAGGGGCATATTGAGTCCATGAAAGATTGAAATTTTTGTCCCAAGTTAGCGGAAAGGGAGACTTTGTGAGAAAAAAATAAAAAATATCAATTTCCGCTAACTTGTGCCAAAAAAAAAAATTTCTATGAACTCGCCATGCCCCTCATTGAATACCTTGGGGTGTCTTCTTTCCAAAATGGGGTCACATGTGGGGTATTTATACTGCCCTGGCATTCTAGGGGCCCCAAAGCGTGAGAAGAAGTCTGGTATCCAAATGTCTAAAAATGCCCTCCTAAAAGGAATTTGGGCACCTTTGCGCATCTAGGCTGCAAAAAAAGTGTCACACATCTGGTATCGCCGTACTCAGGAGAAGTTGGGGAATGTGTTTTGGGGTGTCATTTTACATATACCCATGCTGGGTGAGAGAAATATCTTGGTCAAATGCCAACTTTGTATAAAAAATGGGAAAAGTTGTCTTTTGCCAAGATATTTCTCTCACCCAGCATGGGTATATGTAAAATGACACCCCAAAACACATTCCCCAACTTCTCCTGAATACGGCGATACCACATGTGTGACACTTTTTTGCAGCCTAGGTGGGCAAAGGGGCCCATATTCCAAAGAGCACCTTTAGGATTTCACAGGTCATTTACCTACTTACCACACATTAGGGCCACAACTTTTACCATTTTTTTATACAAAGTTGTCTTTTGCCAAGATATTTCTCTCACCCAGCATGGGTATATGTAAAATGACACCCCAAAACACATTCCCCAACTTCTCCTGAATACGGAGATACCACATGTGTGACACTTTTTTGCAGCCTAGGTGGGCAAAGGGGCCCACATTCCAAAGAGCACCTTTCGGATTTCACCAGCCATTTTTTACAGAATTTGATTTCAAACTCCTTACCACACATTTGGGCCCCTAGAATGCCAGGGCAGTATAACTACCCCACAAGTGACCCCATTTTGGAAAGAAGACATCCCAAGGTATTTGCTGATGGGCATAGTGAGTTCATGGAAGCTTTTATTTTTTGTCAGAAGTTAGTGGAATATGAGACTTTGTAAGAAAAAAAAAATCAAAAAAAAAAATCATCATTTTCCGCTAACTTGTGACAAAAAATAAAAAGTTCTATGAACTCACTATGCCCATCAGCGAATACCTTAGGGTGTCTACTTTCCGAAATGGGGTCATTTGTGGGGTGTTTGTACTGTCTGGCCATTGTAGAACCTCAGGAAACATGACAGGTGCTCAGAAAGTCAGAGCTGCTTCAAAAAGCGGAAATTCACATTTTTGTACCATAGTTTGTAAACGCTATAACTTTTACCCAAACCATTTTTTTTTTACCCAAACATTTTTTTTTTATCAAAGACATGTAGAACAATAAATTTAGAGCAAAATTTATATATGGATCTCGTTTTTTTTGCAAAATTTTACAACTGAAAGTGAAAAATGTAATTTTTTTGCAAAAAAATTGTAAAATTTCGATTAATAACAAAAAAAGTAAAAATGTCAGTAGCAATGAAATACCACCAAATGAAAGCTCTATTAGTGAGAAGAAAAGGAGGTAAAATTCATTTGGGTGGTAAGTTGCATGACCGAGCAATAAACCGCTAAAGTTGTGGAGTGCCGATTTGTAAAAAAGGGCCTGGTCTTTAGGGGGGTATAAACCTGTGGTCCTTAAGTGGTTAACAAAAGAAACAGTTTTCTTCTGGCTAACTGCCTCAGCTACTATTCTGATGCAGTTATCTGCCTGATGCCAAGTGCTCCTTCTTTCACCCACCATCTTCAGCAAGTAATAGTATTGCCAGCCACCTCCACACTATGTCACCTTGCCAGTCTGTGGCCTACTGATGCTGCCATGTCCACACTATGTCACCTTGCCACTCTGGCCTCCTAATGCTGCCCTCTCCACACTATGTAACCTGGCCACTCGCTGGCCTCCACATACTGCTGCCAACTACATACTCTGTGATTGTGCCACTCGGTGGCTTCTCATACTGCTGCCACCTCCACATTGTCATTGTGCCACTCTGTGGCCTCCTGATGCTACCGCTACCTCCAGACTTTGTCATTGGGCCACTGTGTGGTCTCCTCATGCTGCTTCCACCTCACCACTCTGTCATAGGGACACTCTGTGGACTTCTCATGCTGTTCACACCCTCCCCACTTCATGACTGGGCCACTTTTTGGCTTTTGGCCTGGCTGACATGATTTATTTGACGTTTCTTCTAATCTGTCAGAAGAAAGGAAAAATGAGACGCACAACAGATCCTGGCTGTCTGTGTAGCAGCTGTAAGGCCTGTATGGTCCCATCAGAATTCCCTTATGATTTGGTAGACAAAAGAAGGAGTGGGTACAAAACACAGAAGACATACAAATATTCCATTCAAGTGTCGTCTCAGTTTTAGATCCACTCCTGTTTTTATTGGCATTAGCAATACTGAACAAATGCTGACCAGGTGAAGGCATATGCTCCAAAGACAGGATCCGTTTTTTGTGGGTTATTGTTCTGACAGATCAGAAGAAGGGCAAATTAATCAGTGACGTCAACACAAACTTACTGCTGACATCCTCTCCACTGTGTCAGGGGGGCTCTACTTGTATAAGCGTGTAATAGAACAGGTTCTGTAGACATCTATGTGGAATCAGCTGACAAGGGTGTAAAAGGAGTGCACTTCTTCTTGACACTAACCTCAACCTATAAGGCAGAGTTCATACTTGAGTTATTAGGCCAGTTTGGGCAAATTTAAGTATACTTTCTTATAATTTTTATCAAGTTTTGGTCTAATAAAATGAATGTTAAAATATTTAATAAATTTAATTAAAAAAATTTAATGTTGCGTAAGACAGGAGAGAATCGGGCAGTCTTCTGTTTATTCAACGAGGTGGTGTTGCGATGGAGAAAGCATTCCAAAAAAAAAATACTCTCCACTTGGAGCCGAATCCTGTCAAGATTGATGCAAGTGCGGTATTGGCTGCTCATTCAGCAAGACACTTTTGGGGGAACCTGCCTGGCATGCTTAGGTCTCTACTAGCGACAGACAATGAGAAGTAGACAAAGCTTCAAGATTGCTTGGAGCCCGGAAGAGTTGCAAATTGAATCATGATTCCAACAAACCAGGGCCCAGTCTCTTCGTCAGGGGTTCCAAGTCATCATGGAATGGAAAGGAGGGCATCCTTATTATATTTAATAAATTTAATAATAATACATTTTCTAATAAAAATTAAATTTTTCTTAACACAGGAGGAGGAGGACATCCTGTGGTGCACGGAGATTGATATGGTCTTCGGATTCCCACACAGACGTCTCAGAAATAAACCACGTGTCCCAAAAGCAGCTCCTGGGAAGATCATGGAGCCAGTCTTCAGTTTATTCAACGACGTGGAGGGTGTTGCGATGGAGAAAGCATTCCAAAAAAAACAATTCCTCTACACCTGGAGCCGAATCCTGTCAAGATTGATGCAAGTGCGGTATTGGCTGCTCATCCAGCAAGATACTTCTAGGGGAACCTGCCTGCCATGCTTAGGCCTCTACTAGCAACAGACAATGAGAAGAAGACAAAGCTTGTTCTTTTCTGTACATTAAATGAATAATTTTTGGGGCCTGTACTCCACCGGCCCGCAGTAAAATTGATATCTAATGACGGTCTAATATACCTCCAGCCACATAATCACTTGATGTTTTCTGTCCGGTGAATGCCTAATGTTTGGGGCCTGTACTCCTGTGGCCTAAAATACAAATTTTCTAGGCTCCAGCAGGGCACATTTTTGAGAGTTTCAATTTAAGACGCATAGAAATGGCCCCTGATTAAAATACATATTTTTTGTGGGAATTTTTGCCATTGATCCCCCTCTGGTATGTCACTGTCCATATTGTGGGACAATTTGTGCACTTTTTTTTAAGTATTTGGAGGCTGCAAATATGAGCTTTCAGGTTCGCCTGCCATTAAAGTGAATCGGGACCGCCGCAAACTTGCGGTTCGCAAACATTTGATCGTGTTCGCGAACCGTCCTGGCCGCTGTTCGTCCATCACTTATAAAAAACTATGGGGATTGAGGTGTTTATCGACAGCGGGGCCAGGGTGAATCTGATCTGATGCTCAGTTTGTCTGTATGCACGGGTTGTCACCGAGTGCATTAGAAAAAAACATTCTTGTTTTTGCTATTGATTATGCACCTCTAGCTCAGAAGTGTTTATCTCAAATGGTGCATGATATCAGATTAAGAGTGGGTGACTTTCATCATGACTTGTGTTGGAGGATCTCCCTGAACCGGTGGTTCTGGGTTTAACGTTGTTAAGCAAGCACAATCCAACTATCGATTGGCAAGCTAGACAGATTCTGGATTGGGGTGATTATTGCATTGACAATTGTCTGAATACATATTTTTTCTGTTTTAACTACTAAAACATTACCCTCTTTTAGATCTGATTTTGCCAACGTGTTTTCTGAGAGTGGATGCCAGGATTTACCTCTGCATCGGGAATATGATTGTCCTATCAATCTTAATCCCAGAGCTAAATTGCCAAAATCTAGGTTGTATAACCTTTTGGAACCTGAAAGACTGGCCATGAGAGAGTATATTACCGAGAGTTTAGCTAAAGGATACATAAGACCTTCCAAGTCTCCAGTGGCAGCAGGGTTCTTTTTGTTAAAAAAAAAAGGACAGAGGTCTTCGGCCATGTCTGGATTTCCGTGAACTCAATCAGATTACTGTAGAAAAGATGTGGATGGGCACTCGGACACAGTTTATTCATAAAACTTACAATAAAATCACAATAAAAATGGCAATATAAGAATAAGCAATAAAAAAACAATACAATATATTAAAATACAATAGGAAACAATTAACAATTGATGATGTGTCGTTTTGGACTGAGACTGGTGGCTCAAATATCCTCACTTTAATTTTCAGTACAAGTCCTGAGAGTTATATTTAGATTCAGGGGGAGGATAAATGGAGCGGTCAGCCTCTGCTCAATTTAGCAATAATCTCCTATAATTTCATAGATGAGATTGTCACGCACCTATCTATAAAAATATGTCGCTTATAATAGTATACTCAGTCCTATATTTATAATGCACTGTGTGCTTAAATACCACTGGGTGTTCAGTATCAATTCAACATACGTCCAGAAGTGGCATTCCACATATACAGTGTTTCTTCTATGTTTAGTAATCTTTGTAGAATGTGTGCAGTCTCTTTTGTATCTGTGAGATACTGCTACAATTGTATCAGAGTTCGATCATTGAGAGCAAGTCCTTGATATACAAGGTGGGCCATTTATATGGATACACCTTAATAAAATGGGAATGGTTGGTGATATTAACTTCCTGTTTGTGGCACATTAGTATATGTAAGGGGGGAAACTTTTCAAGATGGGTGGTGACCATGGCGGCCATTTTGAAGTTGGCCATTTTGAATCCAACTTTTGTTTTTTCAATAGGAAGAGGGTCATGTGACACATCAAACTTATTGGGAATTTCACAAGAAAAACAACGGTATGCTTGGTTTTAACGTAACTTTATTTTTCATGAGTTATTTACAAGTTTTTGACCACTTATAAAATGTGTTCAATGTGCTGCCCATTGTGTTGGATTGTCAATGCAACCCTCTTCTCCCACTCTTCACACACTGATAGCAACACCGCAGGAGAAATGCTAGCACAAGCTTCCAGTATCCGTAGTTTCAGGTGCTGCACATCTCGTATCATCTGAAGGCAATCGTCTATGCTGTGAAGATACGAGATGTGCAGCACCTGAAACTACAGATACTGGAAGCCTGTGCTAGCATTTCTCCTGCGGTGTTGCTATCAGTGTCATTTTTGACTAAAAACGCATCTGCGGTTTGGTTGCGTTTTTTTCAAATGAGTTGCGTTTTAACTTCTATCATTGTTTTTATGATTTATAGGATCCACTTTAACATTTCACATATGAGATTCATGATCACGTTAGACACGTGAGATTCAGGATCACGTTAGACAGGTGTTACAGATCCTAAAGGACAATAAATCGTATGCAAGATTAGAGAAGTGTGTTTTGTACACGAGGTGCAGTTTTTGGGCTACCTGCTGTCATCTTCAAGTTTTCGAATGGATCCAGAGAAAGTCCGTGCTGTATTGGACTGGGATCGACCCGAAAATTTGAAGGCTCTTATGCTATTTTTGGGGTTCACCAACTATTACCGAAAAATTATTCAGAATTATTTGACAATAGTAAAACCCTTAACGGACATGACTAAGAAAGGGACAGATGTCTCACTGTGGTCTGATTTGGCATTGCGAGCCTTTTCTGTGATTAAGGAAAGCTTGTCTTCTGCCCCTATATTGGTGCAGCCGGATGTATCACAACATTTCATTGTGGAAGTGGACGGGTCTGATGTGGGAGTAGGAACAGTTTTATCGCAGGGCCCGTCACCTGGTAAATGGCACCCATGTGCCTTTTTCTCTAACAAAACCTCTCTTCCACAGAGAGAAATTATGATGTGGGTAACAGAGAGTTACTGGCTATTAAGTTGGCTTTTGAGGAATGGCGTCATTGGTTGGAAGGGACGATTCATCCGATCACGGTGTATACAGATCACAAAAACCTGGCTTACCTGGAGTCGGCTAAACGACTGAACCCGGGACAAGCCAGATGGTCTTTGTTTTTCGCCAGATTAAACTTCATTGTCACCTATCGCCCTGGGGTTAAGAACGTGAAGGCAGATGCCTTGTCACATAGTTTTCCTGGAGGTGGTGATTTTGAAAATCCGAGTCCTATACTGTATGAAGAGGTGGTGATATCCGCTCTTTACCCCGACCTAGAGGTGAAGGTGTTAGAGGCCCAGGAAGACACATCGGATTCTTGTCCCTCCGGGAAACTGTTTGTGCCATCGGAATTGCATCATAAGGTGTTTGAGAAACATCACTGTAGGGTTCTTACAGGACACCCTTGGAGTAGATCCACTGCCGACCTGATCTCTCGTAGATTCTGGTGGCCGGGTTTGCATAAGTGTGTTGAGGACTATGTGTCAGCCTGTAGCACTTGTGCACGTGCTAAGGTGACACATACTCGGCCTTCCAGATCTCTACTTCCGTTGCCCATCCAGACCATGGACTCACTTATCCATGGATTGCATCACTGATCTACTATGGTAATTCTTCAGGAAAAACTGTTATTATGGTGTTAGTTAATCACTTTAGTAAAATGGTGCACTTTATAGTGTTGCCGGGCCTACCTAATGCTAAAACACTTGCACAAGTGTTTGTTGACAGCATTGTGAGACTTCATGGCATTCCCTCTGACACGTGGTCTCGGATCGTGGGACTTTGTTTCCAGATTCTGGAAGACATTCTGTACTCGACTGGGGGTACAACGGTCCTTTTCTTCAGCTTTTCATCCTCAGTCAAACGGAGTGCACTAATCAGAGCCTGGAGACTTACTTGAGATGTTTTGTGTCTGAGAACCAGGAGGAATGGTCTTCGTTTTTGTCTTTGGCAGAGTTTGCCATAAACAATCGTAGATAGGAGTCCAATGGTAAGTCGTAGTGTTTTGGGGCATATGGGTTTCACCCGCAGTTTGGCACATTTTATGGTTCCGATATCCCTGAGGAGGAATGTTTTTGATATCTCTGAGGAGGAATGTCTTTCGTCATCATTGTCATCTATATGGCGGAAAATTCAAAATAACTTGATGAATATGGGCAACAAGTATAAACGTGTGGCTGACAAGAAACGTATGAATGGTCCGGACCTAAGAGTGGGTGATTCTGTGCAGCTGTCCACAAGAAACATTAAGTTGAAGGTACCTTCTTGGAAGTTGGGTCCAAGATTTATTGGCCCATATAAGATCTCTGCCATTATTAATCCTGTAGCTTTTCGTCTTGAACTCCCTCAGGCCCTGAAAATTCATGTGTGTCACAAATCTTTGTTGAAGAGATATGTTGAACCCTTGGAGCCATCTCCCTTGCCACCCACTACTGTCATGGTGGACGGTAGTTTGAAATTTCAGATCGCCAAGATAATTGACTCTCGAGTTCTCCGTAGATCTCTTCAGTATCTTGCTCACTGGAAGGGTTATGGACCAGAGGAGAGGATGAGGGTACCGGCATCTGATGTGAATGCCAGTCGTTTTGCGAAAGCTTTTCACAGGTCTCATCCGGATAAGGTCGGTCCTGGGTGCCCAGGTCACCCGTAAAAGGGGGGGGGGGGACTGTCACAGACGTTCCCGCGACAGGTGGTAGGAGATCGGTGAGACTGGCAACACGTGGTTTGATCTGACAGGTTTCCCTGTGGATCAATAGGCATCTGTGTTGTTTTTAGTATGGCCACACCCCTTTCCTTAGGTGTTGCTTATGTGGTCATTTAACCTTCCTTATTTATAGTTTCTTCTCCCACAATGCTGTGTGGTTTATAGTTTCATTTGTGGATTGCTGGTGTGTGGATCTCGGTGGAGTTCCTGGTGCTTCCATTGCTCCTTTGAGGTTAAGTCTTTCCTTTCCCTTTTGTATTTTGTTTGGGTTCGGTGTGTTGCATTTCCCTATTGTTTGTATTAGCCCTCAGGGAGACTCCTATTCGTCCTTCATTTTGAAGGAACAGGTAATCTCATCCCTGCCATTAGTACCAGGGTCTTATAGGGCTAGATAGAACTCTAGGTATTCCTGTGTATGAACACACCTACCTCTGGGGTCTGCTTATACTGATAGTCAGTCAAGATTATGGTTAGGGTTTTACTAGGAGGTGTCCATCTTCCTTCCTTAGTTCTCAGGCCTGATTCCTCCCCTTCCCTCTTGCTCGGTGTGGTGTTTCCCTCCCACACTGAAGAGTGACAACTACAGATCCGGCAAGCTGTTCACCTGCTAGAATAGTTTGCTGAAGAAGGCTGCCGTTAAAGTGAAAGTAGGCTTAGTTGACCATTGCAACCAGTCAGATTCCACCTTTCATTTTCCAAAGGAGCTGTGAAAAATGAAAAGTGGAATTCGATTGGTTACTATGGTCTACTTTTCACCAGTTTGATAAATCTACCTCTCTGTGTTTCTTTTCTCTCTCCACTCAAAAAGGATAGGTGTTTGTATACCTATGTAAATGTAATTTTTTTTTTACCCCCTTCCTACTAGGGTTAGGCAATATCAAAATATATTCCCACTATAACAATATTAAGAAATTTATCACAATAACTATATATATTGCGATAAATACCCATTTAGAAGAAAAAAAACACTCAACGCCACTAGACATTATAGTGTATGGGTAGGCAGGCCACGAGGAGATATTATGCTGTATGGGGCCAACAAGGAGACATTATACAAGTTGTAGCCTCCATACAGTATATACAGTAGATATAGACCATATAAGAGACATCTTTATTCAGTACCCAGTGCTAGCTTTTACATTCCACGCATGTACAGTCGTGGCCAAAAGTTTTGAGAATGACACAAATATTAGTTTTCACAAAGTTTGCTGCTAAACTGCTTTTAGATCTTTGTTTCAGGTGTTTCTGTGATGTAGTGAAATATAATTACACGCACTTCATACGTTTCAAAGGCTTTTATCGACAATTACATGACATTTATGCAAAGAGTCAGTATTTGCAGTGTTGGCCCTTCTTTTTCAGGACCTCTGCAATTCGACTGGGCATGCTCTCAATCAACTTCTGGGCCAATTCCTGACTGATAGCAACCCATTCTTTCATAATCACTTCTTGGAGTTTGTCAGAATTAGTGGGTTTTGTTTGTCCACCCGCCTCTTGTGGATTGACTACAAGTTCTCAATGGGATTAAGATCTGGGGAGTTTCCAGGCCATGGACCCAAAATGTCAACGTTTTGGTCCCCGAGCCACTTAGTTATCACTTTTGCCTTATGGCACGGTGCTCCATCGCGCTGGAAAATGCATTGTTCTTCACCAAACTGTTGTTGGATTGTTGGAAGAAGTTGCTGTTGGAGGGTGTTTTGGCACCATTCTTTATTCATGGCTGTGTTTTGGGGCAAAATTGTGAGTGAGCCCACTCCCTTGGATGAGAAGCAACCCCACACATGAATGGTCTCAGGATGCTTTACTGTTGGCATGACACAGGACTGATGGTAGCGTTCACCTTTTCTTCTCTGGACAAGCCTTTTTCCAGATGCCCCAAACAATCGTAAAGAGGCTTCATCGGAGAATATGACTTTGCCCCAGTCCTCAGCAGTCCATTCAAACTTTCTGCAGAAGATCAATCTGTCCCTGATGTTTTTTTTGGAGAGAAGTGGCTTCTTTGCTGCCCTTCTTGACACCAGGCCATCTTCCAAAAGTCTTCGCCTCACTGTTGCGTGCAGATGCGCTCACACCTGCCTGCTGCCATTCCTGAGCAAGCTATGCACTAGTGGCACTCCGATCCCGCAGCTGAATCCTCTTTAGGAGACGATCGTGGCGCTTGCTGGACTTTCTTGGACGCCCTGAAGACTTCTTAACAAGAATTGAACCTCTTTTCTTGAAGTTCTTGATGATCCTATAAATTGTTGATTGAGGTGCAATCTTAGTAGCCACAATATCCTTGCCTGTGAAGCCATTTTTATGCAACGCAATGATGGCTGCACGCGTTTCTTTGCAGGTCACCATGGTTAACAATGGAAGAACAATGATTTCAAGCATCACCCTCCTTTTAACATGTCAAGTCTGCCATTTTAACCCAATCAGCCTGACATAATGATCTCCAGCCTTGTGCTCGTCAACATTCTCACCTGAGTTAACAAGACGATTACTGAAATGATCTCAGCAGGTCCTTTAATGACAGCAATGAAATGCAGTGGAAAGGTTTTTTTGGGATTAAGTTAATTTTCATGGCAAAGAAGGACTATGCAATTCATCTGATCACTCTTCATAACATTCTGGAGTATATGCAAATTGCTATTATAAAAACTTAAGCAGCAACTTTTCCAATTTCCAATATTTATCTAATTCTCAAAACTTTTGGCCACGACTGTATCTTCTCCCTCCTTGGACAATCCCAGGGCAGACCATATGAACTCCCTGAGAAAGACAGTCTCGCACCTCACATTTTTCACCTCACTCATTGACTGCTGACAACGGCCGCCTGGCCCTGCACAGCCGTTTCCTGACGTCTAACACAAGATGTGTCTCTGGACATTCAGGGCATTGATTGGAGCGAGGAGGGGGCAGCTGCTGCGGGAACTGACAGGTAATGACGTCACAAAATACTGCAGTTATTAGGAATTGGTCATATCGCCATACTGTCATTTCGTTATATCACGGTGTATCATGAACACCAGTATTATCACTCGATACCACTTCCCACACTGCGCTGTAAATGTACATCGCAGCGGAAAGTGAGTTGCCAATGTCGGTGGATTAACCCCATATATGCCGCAGGTCAGCATAAAGGAGGCTTGCAAAGAGAAGGGCTCCATTTGTCTGTCCATCAGCCCCCTGTTATCACGGTCGGCGTGACTATCACATACGTGACACAGAGGGAGGGAACGAGGAAGGCCCTGCCCAAGTGAGAGGGAAGGTGGTGACCCCTGACTCACCTTGCGGCTGGCACCTGGCTGCCCTGACGTCCCTAGACGGGTTCCTCACCCGTACGCCGATCACGTGCCTAAAGCCCTGGCTTTCCCTGAGCTGAGCCCTAGATAGTGAACAGGGCGGTGGGAACACTAGTCCGCACCACTAGCTCTAAGGGAAAACACCAAGGGGAGGACAGACAACACAGACTCAACATATAATCCCAGGTGGGCGACAACAGGAGACAACAATAAGCCCAAAAGGGATCCGGAGGGTAGCACTTTGGAACGACAACCAGGCTTCACAACTCCAGTGGGTCAGTATAGATGTCCAGGCAGGAAGCTCTATAACTGGCAACTAGAGAAGTGTGAGGGGAGAATATAAGGAGGTTGGGAGTGGCAGACAAGAAACAGCTGAGGAGGAGAAGCTACGGATCCCTGAGTGAGACAAAAAGGATAGCAAGGCAAACACAGAAAACAATCACTAAGAAACAACGTGATCTTTAGATATAGAGCGCGCAGCCACCCGCTGCGACTTCCTGACCCCGGGTATAACGGAGTCAGACGTGGCTCTAGATACCCTCGTGACAGTACCCCCCCTTTCACGAGGGGCCTCCGGACACTCAGGACCAGGTCTCTCCGGATGAGAGGCATGGAAAGCATGAATTAACCTGTTGGCGTTTACCTCTGACGCTGGAACCCACATTCTTTCCTCGGGACCGTAACCCCTCCAATGCACCAGATACTGAAGAGAGCGGCGGACCCGACGAGAAACAACAATTCTGGCTATTTGAAACTCCAGATTACCAGCCACAATAACAGGAGGAGGTGGCAGCGGTGATGGTTCTAGAGGTGGAACATACTTCTTGAGTAACGATTTATGGAAGACGTTATGGATCTTAAAAGTCTGAGGTAGCTCCAGGCGAAAAGCCACAGGGTTAATGACGGCTACTATTTTATAGGGACCAATGAACCTAGGGCCCAGTTTCCAAGAAGGAACCTTCAACTTAATATTCCTAGTAGACAACCACACATAGTCATTCACTCCTAGGTCCGGACCTGGCGACCGTTTCTTATCGGCCATGCATTTATATTTACCACTCATCTTTTTCAAGTTAACTTGCACCTTCTGCCATACCGAAGAAAGAGATGAAGAAAACCTTTCCTCTTCGGGAACCCCAGAAGACCCCCCCTCTTTGAAAGTACAAAATTGGGGATGAAAACCGTATGCACCAAGGAATGGTGACTTGCCAGTGGACTCCTGATAATGATTATTTATGGCAAACTCAGCTAAGGGTAAATATGATGACCACAACTCTTGGTTTTCAGACACAAAACACCTTAAATATGTTTCTAGGTTTTGGTTGGTACGCTCAGTCTGTCCATTCGACTGAGGATGGAAAGCTGAGGAAAAGGACAAGTGAACCCCCAAACGGGAACAAAAAGCTTTCCAAAACTTAGAAATAAACTGGGTTCCCCGATCCGAAACCACATCGGAAGGGACCCCGTGAAGCTTCACGATTTCACTGATAAACACCTGAGCAAGAGTTTTAGCATTAGGAAGTGCGGGTAGCGCAATAAAGTGTACCATTTTGCTAAACCTGTCTACTACTACCAAGATAACTGTTTTACCCGCCGACAATGGTAAGTCAGTGATGAAATCCATTGACAGATGTGTCCATGGCCTATTGGGGATGAAAAGTGGCAATAAAGACCCTGCTGGACATGTATGAGAGACTTTCGCGCGTGCACAAGTAGAGCAAGTAGACACGAAATCCATTACATCCTGACGCAACCTTGGCCACCAAAAACGACGAGATAATAGCTCCAAGGTTGCTTTACTACCCGGGTGCCCAGCAAGTGCCGAATTATGATGTTCTTTTAATAATTCAAGACGCAGGTTTAACGGTACAAACAATTTCTCTGAGGGGCAAGAGGCCGGGGCGTCCCCCTGGGCCTCTAACACCTTTCCCTCTAGAACAGAGTGTACAGCAGAGACAACCACTCCTCTTTGTAAAATAGGTACCGGATCACTAACATTAGCCCCTCCAGGGAAACTACGAGACAATGCGTCTGCCTTGGTATTTTTTGCCCCAGGACGGTAGGTGATTACAAAGTTAAATCTGGTAAAGAATAGCGACCACCTAGCTTGTCTAGGGGTGAGACGTTTAGCCGATTCTAGGTACAGAAGGTTTTTGTGATCCGTAATCACCGTGACGGGGTGGATTGCTCCCTCTAAGAAGTGACGCCACTCTTCAAGCGCCAGTTTAATCGCCAACAGTTCCCTATTTCCAATATCATAATTCTTCTCTGCAGAAGATAATTTTTTGGAAAAGAAAGCGCAAGGACGCCATTTGCCAGGAGACGGACCCTGAGACAATACAGCCCCCACTCCCACCTCTGACGCATCTACCTCGACAATAAAAGGCTGGGAGACATCAGGTTGAATTAGAACAGGTGCCGAGGTAAACCTCTCCTTTAGAGAGGAAAATGCATTTTTAGCGGCGTCAGACCATTTGGAAAAATCAGTCCCCTTCCTAGTCATGTCGGTAAGGGGTTTAACGATCACTGAATAATTTTTAATGAACTTTCTATAGAAATTTGCGAAACCCAAAAACCGTTGTAGGGCTTTAAGGTTCTCAGGAAGATCCCAATCTAAAATTGCCTGGACCTTCCCAGGATCCATGCGGAAACCTGAAGCAGATAATAGATATCCCAGGAACTGTAATTCCTGAACGGCGAAGACACATTTTTCAATTTTCGCATATAATTTATTCGTCCGTAGGACCTACAGTACTTGCCTGACATGCACCTCATGTGTTTTCAGATCAGCCGAATAAATTAAGATATCATCTAGGTATATGACTACAAACCTGCCGATGAGATGACTAAAAATATCATTAACGAAATGTTGGAAGACAGCAGGGGCATTGGTCAGACCGAAAGGCATAACTAGATTTTCATAATGCCCCTCAGGGGTGTTAAAAGCTGTCTTCCACTCATCCCCTTCCTTGATACGAATCAGATTGTAGGCCCCCCTAAGATCAAGTTTGGAGAACCACCTAGCACCCGCAATCTGATTAAAAAGGTCAGGAATGAGAGGAAGAGGGTATGGGTCTCGGATGGTTATCTGGTTTAACTCACGGAAATCTAGGCAAGGACGCAGGCCCCCATCTTTCTTTTTAACAAAGAAAAACCCTGCAGCCACGGGTGAAGAAGAGGGTCTGATGTGTCCCTTAGCCAGACTCTCGGAGATATAATCTTTCATGGCTTGTCTCTCGGGACCCGAAAGATTATACAACCTGGACTTGGGTAATTTTGCACCGGGAATCAGGTTAACCGGGCAATCATAAGGACGATGAGGTGGTAGCTTCTGACAACCCTTTTCAGAAAAAACGTCCTCAAAGTCCGAAATAAATGTAGGTAGGGGAGCTATGGAGGCGATTAAGCAATTGTTATTTAAGCAATTCTCTCTGCAATGCTCACTCCACTCCAATATCTCCCTGGCCTGCCAATCCACCACTGGATTGTGCGCTACCAACCAGGGAAGACCCAATACCACCGGAGAGGGAAGGCCCTCCAGAACGTAACATGAAAGACACTCATTATGGTGGTCCCCTACCCGAAGGTGTAAATTATGAACAATGTGGGTGAGGTTTCTCTGAGACAGAGGAGCAGAATCTATAGCGAATACGGGAATAGGTCTCTGCAGCGTACAGAGAGACAAACCCATAGTGCGGGCAAAATGGGCATCAATCAAGTTTACCCCTGCTCCACTGTCTAGAAAAAAAGAAATAGACTCCGTCTTAACACCAAAAACAATGACCGCTGGTAACACAAATTGAGATGTTCGTATGGAGGAAACGTATACCCCCCGGCTGACATCCTCCGCACAGCCTGGGGTTAGTAGTTTTCCGACGGTCTTTTGTTTTTGATAAAGGAGGGACAGACATTAATGAAATGACCCTTCCCCCCACAGAAAAAACAAGCCCCCCCCCTACGGCGAACCTCGGGAGGACGGACCTGACGAGAAGTTCCGCCTAGCTGCATAGGCTCATCTAAGTCAGTACAGACTGACTGTTGCTTGGGAGAGGTAACCAATTGCTCCGGAATTTTCGATCTCTCCCTAAGACGTCTATCTATTCTGATAGAGAGGGACATAACAGCATCAAGGGAAAGGGGGGTCTCATACAGCGCCAGTGCATCCTTAACCCTTTCAGATAACCCAGAGCAGAACTGACTCCTGAGAGCCGGGTCGTTCCACTGAGTATCCGTAGCCCACCTACGGAACTCTGAGCAATATTCCTCTGCTGACCGATCTCCCTGTAGGAGTCTCCGTAACTTCGACTCAGCCAGGGCGACTCGGTCAGGGTCATCATATATGAGACCCAAAGCCCCAAAAAATCCCTCCACTGACCGAAGAGCCTGAGAACCAGGGGGTAACGAGAACGCCCAGGATTGCGGATCCCCCTGAAGCAGGGAAATGACAATACCTACCCGCTGTTCTTCATTACCTGAGGAGTAAGGGCGCAACTTAAAATATAATTTGCAGGCCTTACGGAACGTCGCAAATTTGTCCCTTCCCCCAGAAAATCTGTCAGGAAGAGCAACCTTGGGTTCTGTAACAACCTGGTTACCCATAGCAACCGCTGGGGGTGCGGTCTGCTGCATTTGCTGCTGTTGTTGGAGAACAGACGCCTTCAATCCTGCCACCTCAAAAGACAGGCCTTGAAGCTGTTTTGCCAAGGCAGCAATAGGATCCATATTGGATTCTAAGTAGAGAAAAAAAAACAACAAAAAAAAAATAATATATATTTTTTTTTTCTTCTCAAAAAGTAAGGGCCAGTTATAATATCACGGTCGGCGTGACTATCACATACGTGACACAGAGGGAGGGAACGAGGAAGGCCCTGCCCAAGTGAGAGGGAAGGTGGTGACCCCTGACTCACCTTGCGGCTGGCACCTGGCTGCCCTGACGTCCCTAGACGGGTTCCTCACCCGTACGCCGATCACGTGCCTAAAGCCCTGGCTTTCCCTGAGCTGAGCCCTAGATAGTGAACAGGGCGGTGGGAACACTAGTCCGCACCACTAGCTCTAAGGGAAAACACCAAGGGGAGGACAGACAACACAGACTCAACATATAATCCCAGGTGGGCGACAACAGGAGACAACAATAAGCCCAACAGGGATCCGGAGGGTAGCACTCTGGAACGACAACCAGGCTTCACAACTCCAGTGGGTCAGTATAGATGTCCAGGCAGGAAGCTCTATAACTGGCAACTAGAGAAGTGTGAGGGGAGAATATAAGGAGGTTGGGAGTGGCAGACAAGAAACAGCTGAGGAGGAGAAGCTACGGATCCCTGAGTGAGACAAAAATGATAGCAAGGCAAACACAGAAAACAATCACTAAGAAACAACGTGATCTTTAGATATAGAGCGCGCAGCCACCCGCTGCGACTTCCTGACCCCGGGTATAACGGAGTCAGACGTGGCTCTAGATACCCTCGTGACACCTGTGCTGCAATGACAGTGGGCCGATGGTTGCTGCGGCATCCCTAGATTTCACAAAAGCCTCGGGGCCTGCCAGCTATGTAAGCCTATAAGGCCCAGCCCCCATGGCGTCGTTAAATAAATCCGTTGCTCCCTTTTGAACCCTTCAGCGTACCCAAACAGCAAGTTATGTCCACATTTATGGCATTTCAGTACCCAAAAGACACCACCTAACAATTTAAAGGGCATGGTGAGTCTCAGAAGGCACAGGGTGGGCACAGCATACTGGGCATTGAAATGCAATATCAGTGGAAAATTTATAATTTTCACTTTTTACAGTCCACTGCGCATTCATTTCTGCAAAATACTGTCCCTCAATGCTGTAATGGGTGGAGATTCCAAAATGGTGTCACTTCTCGTGGGTTCCATTTATTATTTCACCCCAGAGCCTCTACAGTTTCACCACATTGGGTCTCATATATGGTATGCATTGCACCATCTGCTGTGAATTAATCTTTGCAAAACACCTGTGGGGTTAAAATGTTATGGTAATTCTGTGAGGGGTGTGGTTTAAAAAAAAAAAAAATTATTTAACCTCAGAGCCTCTGCAGTTGTCAGACAGTGCTGTGTTATTTCTCTTCTGAACCCTGTGGTGTGCCCAAAGAGCAGTTTATGATCACATATAGGGTGATAATTGTGGGGTGGTTTTCTCCTGTTACCCCCTGTGAAAATGAAAAATTTGTGCCTAAAGAGACATTTTTTTAATAAAATATTACCTTTTTCATTTTCACTGCCCAGTGTTTCTAAGTGAAATTATAAAATTTCACCTACATTTTATTTTAATTCCTGTGGAACACCTAAAGGCTTAACAAAGTTTGTAAAATCAGTTTTGAATCATCTGAGGGGCATATTTTCTAAAACGGGGTTATCTATGGGTGGTTTCTATTATGCAAGTACCTCAAAGTCACGTTAGAACTGAAATGGTCCTCATAAAATTGGGTTTTATAAATTTTCTTGAAAAATTTTATAATTGCTTCTAAAAGTGTAAGCCTTCTAACGTCCTAAAAAAATAAAATTACATTTACAAAATGATGAACTATTTTATGAGGTATCACTGTCTTACAAGCAGAGAAATTAAAATGTAGAGAATTGCAAATTATTCACAAATTTTCAGTAAATTTTAAAAAATTTCAAAATCAAAGAAAAATATGGACCCAAATTTACATCTAGCATGAAGTATAATGTATCATGAGAGAACAATCTCACAATCCATTAGATAAGTAAAAGTGTTCCACAGTTTTGAGCACATAAATAGACATGTCAGATTAGAAAAAAATAGGCCTAGGCCTGGGCAGGAAGGTGAAAACTGACCCAGGGTAGACCAAAATATAATTTGCAATGTTATTTCATTATCTGCTTCTGCGCTATAAGATTAAATATTCCTATACAGGCTTTTTCTGATTCCCAGAAAACCTTTCCCATTTGTAGTTCAGAGGTACTGAGGAACTAAAGAGGTGCTTAACTCCTTCCAGCTTCCTGACCTTGATTATTTACGCAAATCTGACATGTGTCACTTTATGTGGCAATACATTTGGATTGCTTTAATGAATACAAGCCATGAGACTGTTTTCTAGAGACACATGTACTTCATGCTAGTGACCAATATGAGTCCATATGCGTAGGGACCTAAACAGTGTTTTCCTCATCGAGACTTTGACGGCTTTCAATGAAAGGGCTTCCCAGCTGATGTGTCGCTGTCAGATGATGTTAACTCAATCGATGATGTAGATACCTTCATTCTGGATGTAGCCAGGACTACAGTTGAAGTGTTGATGTAATTGTGTATTATGTTCTATCTTTTGCATATAGGTAAGTGGAAAAACGAGATTTTTGTATAACTTACCAGTAAAATCTCTTTCTCGCTCTTTCCTTGGGGGACACAGAAGACCTTGGGTATAGCTCATCTTCATAGGAGGCGTGGCACTAAGTGAAGACTGTTAAGCCCCTCCTCCACAGCTATACCCTCAGCCTGGAGAGAGAGACTGCCAGTTGCGTGTCCAAGTAGTGAGAAAAGGCAAAGTCCAATAAGGAACCAACAAGCCAACTACCCAACGGGTAACAAAAAACTCGGAAACCGTGTAGAGAAAAACAATGAATGGGTGGGTGCTGTGTCCCCCAAGGAAAGAGCGAGAAAGAGATTTTACTGGTAAGTTATACAAAAATCTCGTTTTCTCGCCCAGTTTCCTTGGGGGACACAGAAGACCTTGGGACGTTCAAAAGCAGTCCAAAAGGGGAGGGACCACAGCTCCAAGGTGAAGCACCCGAAAGGCATTAATGAACCGCCGCCTGCAGACCCAGGCGGGCCAAGGCAGCATCTGCCAGAGTATGCACCCTGTAGAACTCGGTAAGGCGTGCAAGGAAGACCTGTGGCCGCCTTGCCCAAATGCATGGCCGAAGCCCAATGCCTCCGGCCCAGGAGGCACCAACCGCTCTGGTGAAATGAACGGTGACACCAAAGGCAGAATCCTGCCCTTGGTGCGGTAACCTCAGCAATAGTCAATCTGATAAAGCGGAGGAAAAAAACACCCTGGAGTCCGTCAACCCTATGCACGGACCTCCTGGAAACCCAAGAGGCCGAACGTCGACAAGAGTCGGAGATCTCCAAGTAAAAACGGCAAGGCCCAAACAACGTCCAAATCGGTGAAGTGTTGAAGCGAAAGGCAAACACCACCTTCAGAAGGAAGGAAGGAAGAAACGGGATGTAGAACAGCCCTGTCCTGGGAAAAGACAGAAGGCTCGGAACAAAAAAGGGGCCATTCAGACACCCGTCAGAGACACGACTGATACGGAAACACAACCGTACAGGACAGAAGGGGTAGAGAGAACTTCTGTAACGGCTCCAAGGACAAAGATTGGAGCGCCGAGAGCTCAGTATGTAGTCCCCAGGGCGGTACCGAAGGACAGTACAGAGGAACCAAAGAGCCACTCCGAGGAAGAAGGACTTGACAGGCCCAGAGGGCCGGGGAACGCTGGAAGAGGAAGAACAGCGCAGACACTTGACACCTCAAGTAAAGGAGTCCCAGTCCCAGGTCCAGGCCGGACTGAAAAAAAGACAGAACCATGGGGAGAGAAACTCAGAGTGGGGAATGCACAGCTTCCCACAGAACCCCAGACAAAAAAAAAAAAAACCTAAGTCTTACGACAGATCCTGGACAAAACACAGCCAGGAGCGGACAGTAGCGAACCCGCTGGAGTCGCCTGGCAAGCGGCCGAAAACCCAATGTGATCAGGCGCAGACCAGTAACACGGGCAGAAGGGTCGACAAAAACTGGTCCCGTCGGCCCTCGAGCAACGCTGTCCCGTATCCACCCGAGTGGGGGAGCAGAAGGACAGACGGAAAGGAACCAAAGGATCCGCCAGATGCCAGGACAAGACAAGGCTAAAGTCCATGCTGATGTAGCCACGTTGTACAGTCCCGGTGTGGGAGATCAAAGGACAATCTGGACCAAAAGGTAGTCCCCCCAAGTTACCGAGAAGGTAAGTCTACCGCAGGACCATTGTCTTAGAATGGACCACGCAATCTGCACTCAGCGGGAAGACAAAACGCGGTAGACTCAGTAAATAGGCACACAGCTAATACAGCCATTGTGAACAAGGGAGACAGTACCAGGCCAAAAGGGACATCGGAACCATCCACATGAACAACCATGCTCTCCCAGAAGGGAGGACAGTGAAAGAACAGCCTCTGAAGTCTGGCGGGGCAGAAGCCACATCAGAGTGATCTGAACCAAGCGGGAGCCAAACAGAGCCGGCGATAAGGTAGTCGAGACAGAGGCCGGCATAACACCCTCCAACCGAAAGGAGGAGGAGTGGCAACAGGGAAGCCATAGGACAGCCCAAAAGCAGAACTCTGCTACACTGTGAGACGCCCGGTTCACCGCCTCGCAGAAGGCGAATACCCTGAAGAACCCAAGGCGGAGGTCCTCCGGACCTGGGTAATCGAGCACCCAAGAGAAGTTGGGTGACCTTCCCGAGAAAAGCGGCCCGAACCTGGTAGCAGATCAGACTGAAGCGTAGAGGCGCCAAGAGGAAGGACTCATACCACACTGCATCCGAAGAGGAGGAAATTGCAGCATGCAAGGGAACCGCAGTCCTGCCAGAGCCAACGAAGAATTCGAGGGGCGCAGCAGGCAACAGCACTCTCGACCATGTGACCACTAGCACAAGGAAGCAATGCCGCGGAAGGACGAATGGGCACGCATCTAGGACCCACGAACACTCCCTGGGATGAAAGGCCAACTAAATGAATGAGTACCACCCAGCTCGATGCAGCAGAGAGCAATAGAGCCTGTCCGGGTCAGGTGGACAGAATGAACTCCTTAGAGACGAGTGTAAGGCTTGCGGCAAGCATCGTATCCCAAGAAAACAAAAGAATGCCGCAGGAAGCAGGTGAGGCATACGTACGAGCAGCCACGTAAGCAGTGAGAAAGCCAACCCACCTACAGGAGGAGAAGGCATACACGGCCCAAACAATGCCAAGAACGTCCGCTCACTGCAAAAAGGTTACTCAGCGAAAAAAGGTGGGCTCGCCACAGAGTGCCACAGCATGTACGGAATTGCAAAGTGCAACCTGAAAGGGAGTTATGCACAAGCCTAGTATAGCATGCGATGGAACGCAATCATTCCGCCCCGAAAGGGGGGAAATTGTACCTGGCAAACTGCAGTCGGCAAGAGTGCAAAGGCCCGTCCCAAAAGGGAGTGATGCCCAAGGCCGTACCTACTTCAGAGAAGCAGGACATACCCTATAATCCAGCATGAATGCAGGAGGTCCACCTAGTGAAAGGGGAACATGCACAGGGTTATCCTAGCATTAAGTGAGTGTGCAATAATACACCCAACACTGAACTCAGCGAGAGTGCAACTACTCTGCCAATGAAGGGGGACATGTACAAGTCCAGCACAGCCATACAAGGACAGCCGTGAATCTCATGAGCGTGCCAAATTCTGCCCATGAAATGAGGGGTGGTCACGCACAAGGCCAGCACTGTCCAAGGAAGTGCAAGCGTTCCACCCATGTTAGAGGGCCATTCTCATGGCCAGCAATGTATCCGGTGAGAGTGTAGCATGCCGCCCAGAAAAAAGGGGGGGTAATGCACATGGCCAGCATCTCATCCAGGGAGAGTGCGAGCACCCCGCCATGTATGGGAGTCATACACATGGCCAGCAACGTACCGGCGAGAGACAACACAGTCAGTGAGAATGTGTGTATGTCGCCTGAGGAAGGAAGGCATGCCCCTGGCTGGCAGCGAATCCAGCGAGAGTGCGTACACCGCCCACGGAAGCGGGGTCATGCCTATGGATCCAGTGAAGGTGCAAGTACCCTGCCATGTATGGGGTACATGCACATGGCCAGCAACGTACCTGCGAGAAAACATGTATGTATGCTGCCTGAGGGAAGGAGGCATACCCAAGGCCGGCAGCGAATCCAATGAGAGTGCAGCATACCGCCTATGAAAGGGGGTCATGCATATGGCCGGCAGCGAAACCAGTGAGAGTGCAGCATAGTAACATAGTACATAACATAGTACATAAGTACATCATAGCACATCAGTGAGAGTGCAGCATTCCGCCTATGGAAGGGGGTCGTGCACATAGCCAGTACCGTATCCGGTGAGAGTGTAGTATTCCGCCTAAAAAGGTGGTCATGCACATGATCGGCAACAGATCCAGTGAGAGTGCTGCGTTCCGCCCATGGAAGGGGGTCACGCACATGGCCGGCAGCGAATCCAGTGAGTGCTGCGTTCCGCCCATGGAAGGGGGTCACGCACATGGCCGGCAGCAAAATCCAGAGAGAGTGTAGCGTTCCGCCTATGGAAGGGGGTCGTGCACATGGCAAGCACCGTATCCGGTGAAGGTGCAGTATTCCGCCTAAGAAGGGGGTCATGCACAGCCGGCAGCCAGGGAGAGTGCAGTATCCCGCCTAGGAGGGGGGGGGGGGAATGCACATGGCAGGCACCATAACTGGAGAGATGATGAATGCTGCCTACGGAAGGGCTGCATGCACTTGGCCAGCGCCGTATCCTGGAAGAGAGCAAGAAAACCGCCTAAAAAGGGAAAATGCCCTAGCAGCGACGCAGGCTGGGAGCGCAACACCATGCCGCCTGTGGAAAGAGGTCATGCAGCACTACTGATGAGGCTGCAGCGTCCTGCGCAGTCCAATAGAAATTAGTTATCTATTATTCATTATTATTATTATTATTATTTTTTTTTTTTATTCTTTTATTTATTTTAAACACAGCCTCTCTGAGGCTAAAAGGGGGTCCACCATATAGGGGCACAGATCGTCTGAGAGACAGAAAAAAAGGGGGGCCAACCATACAGGCCCATTGGGAGCCGGCCTGTACCCAAAGGGTTAACAGGGATCCGGCCAGGAGGGCGGCGCTGCGATCCCCTGGGGGCGGAGGAACCCCCAGGCGGGAAGAATTCGCGCCTGGAGAAGTTCCCGCCCCCTCCACCAGAGGCCGGAATTTTGCGGCCTAGTAGGCCGCGAAGCCGGGGTCTAAATTTGCGGCGCCCGGCCGGGACCTGAGGTGGAGTGGCGCTTCAAACCGGCCGCGGGTGCCCACCCCGCGGGCCGGTCGGAATTGCGGCCCGGCAGGCCGAAGCCTGGGACAAAATTTGCGGAGCCCCGCCGACCGGCACCGACGGTCGGACGGGGCCTGCTGGGGCATAGTCAAGCCCAATGCCGGCCGCGGGAGCCCACCCCGCCGCCGGAAGAGACAGGTGCCCGGAATGATGGCTTGCCGGCCGCGGGAGCCCACCCCGCCGGCCGGAAGAATCAGAGGCCCGGAATGGCGGCCTAGCAGGCCGCAGAGCCTGAAATTTTTGCGGCGCCCGGCCGCACCGGAATATTAATGCTGGCCGGAGGCGAGGCCTTACGCAACACTGCGGTAAGGAGATGGGGGGACCCAGAGATGGGGTGCCCGTGAGGAGAATGAAACTATGTCGCAGCTTCTGCAGCTAGCTGTGGGGAGACAGCCACTAGCTAGTTCATATCCTATGAGGGCCAGGAAAAGGGAGGGGGAGGTAGAGAGCAGATTGTCGCTCTGCGGCACCCCAGGGGCCAGCCAAGGTCCAGCAGGGGAAGGGTCCAGAGGCCCAGTATGGGGGTCAGGCACGCAGGAGACCAGGGTGGGGGACGTAGGGCTGGAGAAGCCTCTCTCTTACCACAGCCGTCTTCACCCTCGGTCCATTCCAGCAGGGTCGCCCCTTCAGCTACTGGCACCGTAGTGGCAGGACGCTGGAAGAGGGACTTGGCGTGCGGGCGACCCTTGCGCTGGCGGGATGTAGGGGAGCTGGGCTGCCCTGATCCACCTTGTCTTCTGTGGGGGAGGCAGCAGTGCGGGTGACCGGCACTGGCGCAGCTCAACCCCGGGAGAACAGAGAGGTCTAGTGCGTCTCTGTTGTCCCTGATGATCTGGAACAAAAAGAAAAGAAAAAAGTAAAAATCTAAAATTTAAACAAGGAGAAAAAACAGCCCTGCAGAGCAGGGAGTGTCTTGCCTCCTTGGACACTAAGCAAAAACTGGCAGTCTCTCTCTCCAGGCTGAGGGTATAGCTGTGGAGGAGGGGCTTAACAGTCTTCACTTAGTGTCACGCCTCCTATGGAGATGAGCTATACCCAAGGTCTTCTGTGTCCCCCAAGGAAACTGGGCGAGAACGAAAGACATTGTATCGCTATATGTATATACTACTTATTAGATTTAATAAAATCATATTATTAACATTCATCTAAAGTGTTGTTGTAGTTTTAGTTGAGTCTGTCTTTAAATAGTATACAAGCCTCAAGTCTTGCCCTTATCAGAAAAACAAACTCATCAAGGGTTAACAGCTAAACAAACCTTAAAGGGGTTCTCCAGGAATTAAAAAAATGAAAATAAATATTATTTTATAATAAATAATTCACAAATACCTTTCATTACTTAGAATGGCTTTTTTTGTCTGGGGAGCAATCATTAGGAAAAATAAAATGGCTGACATCCTACAAGTACACACAAAACCTGTCCTAATCGAACAGGAGGACAAGTTACTTCACAGCACTGAGGTAAAGAGCTGGCTCATCCTCCCCTCTGCTCTACTTGTCAGGAATCATGGTCCTAAATACAGGTAAATCTCTGTGGGAATGGAGATGATGAGGAGACATGAAAGGAGGGTGAGGGGTGGCTAATGAGCAGCAGCACTTGTTTATTAGTCTCCATTACCACAGCCCCAAATTACCACAGCATGTCCTGTCCGTCCTCTCTGTACTTCATGTCTCCTCATGAACTAAATTCCCCAGAGATTCAGCTAACGTTCTTATCATCTGTATTTAGGATCATAATCCCTGACAAGTAGAGAGGAGGAGGATGAGGCAGCTCTTTACCGCAGTGTTGTAAAGTAACTTGTCCTGCTGTATGATCAGGACAGGTTTTGTGTGAACTAATAGGATGGCGGCCATTTTATTTCCACTGATGATTGCCCCCCAGACAAAACGAGCCATTATAAATAATGAAAGGGATTTGAGAATATACTTATAATAAAGTAATATTTAAGTATTTTCATTTTCTTAATTCCAGAGAGCCCCTTTAAAGGGGTTATCCGAGTTATGAAAAAAAATAATATAGCACTGAATATCTGATATATAACTGAGCTAAACAAGTTTTATGCAAAAAATATATATATATTTCCTCATTTCCCTGGTTCTTTTCTGGCCCTTTGTTTACATGCAATAAAAACAATGACTGCCCCTCCCCCTGCACTGCCAAGGGAGTGAATACAAGAGCTGCCCTGAGTGACATGTCTGCCTGCTGGGAGACTCTGCAGCATGTTGTATGTGTAGGACTACAAGTCCCAGCTGTATAATGACACTGCTAAGGGAGTGAATACAAGTGCTGCCCTGAGTGCTGGGAGAAAACAGCAACTTGTAAGTGTAGAACTACAAGTTCCACTTATATAATGACACTGCTAATACACACAGGATCTTCCCCCTACCTGTAATGCTTTGCAGAACTTCTCTGTCAGCTCCTGTGCCCAGCATTTGTCTCCTCAATGCCTGCAGCTACACAGTAAACACTTCAGCCCTGAGTGTGTGCAGCTGAAGGGGTTAAGAATCCTAGCAGAGAGCAGAGTGAAGGGGGCGTGGCCAGCACAGTGACGTTTCGTTTACAGGCTTGTAAACTACCTTTATCAGAGCAGGGAGAGAAGCTGACATCACAGGTCATGTGACCCTCAGTGAAATCTGAGAAACCAGCCACTGGAGATAAAGTGAGTGAATTGGGAAGCTGTTACATTTGCCCAGTTAGGAACATAGAAAGAACAAAAAATAACTCGGATAACCCCTTTAATATTCATAACCCTTATTTGGCAGCTTACAGTATCATCCCATATGTGACCGTAAACTGCTAAAACGGCACACAGGGGGGCTCAGAAGGGGGGGGGGCGCCATAAAAATTTGGAGGGCAGATTTTGCCAAGTAGTTTTTAAGGACACCCTGAGGTATCCCTGCAGTGCAAACCCCCAAACAAAACATTTTGGAAACTACACCCCCGAGGAATTGTTCAAGGGGTATAGTGAGCACTTTGGCCCAACAGGCATTTGATAAGATTTAGAAAAACTAGGCCTTAAAAATTCAAATTTTTTTTTTTTACAATAAAATGTCGCTTTAGGCACAAATTTTTCATCTTCACAAGGGGTAACAGGAAAAAAGCAACCCACAATGTGTTACCAATTTTCTCCTGAATAAGGCAACATCCCATGCGCACACAGCAGGGCTCCGAAGGGAGGGAGGACCATTTGGAGGGCAGATTTCGCTGAAAGAGTTTTTAGGTGCCATGTCGCATTTGAGGACACCCTGAGGTATCCTTGCAGTGCAAACCCCCAAAAAGTGACCCCATTTTGGAAAGTGCACCACACAAGGAATTTCTAGGGGTGTAGCAAGCACTTTGGCACAACACTTATTTTTTCCATGAAACAAATAGTGTAGTGAAATGTGAAAAATTTAATTGCAATTTTTCCACAGTGCCGAATTTGTGGCACTAAATAAGGTCAGCTCAATAATTATTACACTGTTTTTCATGATTGTACATAAACCCTACATGTGTCCCTAAATTGTCTGGAAATATGACAGGGCTCAGGAGTAAAAGAGCACCATGTGCATCTGAGGCCTAATTTGGTGATTTACACAGATTTGCTGGCATTTGCTGAGGCTCTGGTGTGAAATAAAAAAGCCCCCCAGGAAGAGACCCCATTTTGGAAACTACACCCCCCCAAGGAATTTTTGAACAATTTTTTATAGAATTTAGACACACGGGTATGAAAATGAAAAATTACATTTTGTAAAAAAGTAATTTTAGTTCCAGCTTTTTTTTTTACGAGGCATAAAAGGGCAATATTTACCCCTCTGTTTGTTACCCATTTTCTCCTGAATATGGTGCCAACCCATATGTGCTTGTATTCTGCTTCATGAGTGCACAGCAGGGCTCAGAAGGCACCTGTTTTCCAAAAACGAATATGTAGTGGTTGGTAAAAAGTGAATATCTTCGCTGTGCAGACTATATCAGAAAGTAATAAGGTGATAAAGTTACAGGGGGTATAAAGCATAAAATTAATTATTTATGGATGTGTGGTATACTCTGAAACATTCCTTCATGAAGAAGCCAGGTTTTTCTGGACAAGGTTCGCAGTGGTCAACGGTGTCCTTTCGTATCTCCCCTTTGGAACGTACTCTGCATCTCTTTTTGGTCCTTCCCTTTCTTTTTTGTTTGGGGGACTTTATCGGGAAAATGTTGCCAATGGTAAAACACGGGCACCGTAACTGGGACCCTCCCCTGTCTGATTTTGAAAAATGAGGGCTTTAATCACCACCACTTGAAATGGAAGCAATGTTGCCGCCTGGCCTGTAGATCTAAGGCTACTTTCACACTGGCGTTTAGGCTTTCCATTTGTGAGATCTATTCAGGGCTCTCACAAGTTGTCCAAAACGGATCAGTTTTGCCCTAATGCATTCTGAATGGAAAAGGATCCTCTCAGAATGCATCAGTTTGCTGCTTGCAGCGTTTTGGTGTCCGTCTGACGAAACTGAGTCAAACGGATCCGTTCTGACACACAATGTAAGTCAATGGGAACGGATCCGTTTTCTATGACACAATCTGCCAAAATAGAAAATGGATCCGTCTTCCATTGACTTTCAATGGTGTTCAAGACGGATCCGTCTTGGCAATGTTAAAGATAATACAAACGGATCTGCAGACGGTTGTATTATCTGAACGGATCCGTCTGTGCAGATACATGACGGATCCGCAACAAACACAAGTGTGAAAGTAGCCTAAATAACACGTACGCATTGTACAGTGCCATCTGTACAACATGTATGGCCAGATTTTTGTAGTACACCTTTGTTTTCCGTGCGGCACTGTACAGCTTCAGCAACTGATCTGAAAGATAACCCCTCCCATGTGCCTACTGTAATCCAGGATGCAGTCTGGTTTGGTGGTAGTGGTACAGAGGCAGGGGAGCTGGTGTTACTGTGAACAGTGGTCAGTACAAGGATATCCCTCTTGTCCTTGTACTTAAACACCAGCATAGAGGAAAGCCCTACTTTCACCCTGAGTGGTTGCCCTATCAGGGATCTAGGGAGGTGTCTTTGATTTTTGCGTACTGTGCTGCAAGCTTCAGTAACTCTGGAATTTAGTGATTTAAACAGGGCTACATTGGTGTAATAGTTATCCACATAGAGGTGGTAACTTTGATCCAGCAACGGGTATAATAACCCCCTTCCGGACCAGCGCTGTACATGTAGGGGACTTTAACCACTTCAGCCCCCCTACCTTAAACACCCTTAATGACCAGGCCACTTTTTACACTTCTGACCTACCCTACTTTCACCGTTTATTGCTCGGTCATGCAACTTACCACCCAAATGAATTTTACCTCCTTTTCTTCTCACTAATAGAGCTTTCATTTGGTGGTATTTCATTGCTGCTGACATTTTTACTTTTTTTGTTATTAATCGAAATTTAACGATTTTCTTGCAAAAAAATGACATTTTTCACTTTCAGTTGTAAAATTTTGCAAAAAAAACTACATCCATATATAAATTTTTCTCTAAATTTATTGTTCTACATGTCTTTGATAAAAAACAAATGTTTGGGTAAAAGAAAAATGGTTTGGGTAAATGTTATAGCGTTTACAAACTATGGTACAAAAATGTGAATTTCCGCTTTTTGAAGCAGCTCTGACTTTCTGAGCACCTGTCATGTTTCCTGAGGTTCTACAATGGCCAAACAGTACAAACACCCCACAAATGACCCCATTTCTGAAAGTAGACACCCTAAGGTATTCGCTGATGGGCATAGTGAGTTAATAGAACTTTTTATTTTTTGTCACAAGTTAGCGGAAAATGATTATTTTTTTTATTTTTTCTTACAAAGTCTCATATTCCACTAACTTGTGACAAAAATAAAAAGTTCTATGAACTCACTATGCCCATCAGTGAATACCTTGGGGTGTCTTCTTTCCAAAATGGGGTCACTTGTGGGGTAGTTATACTGCCCTGGCATTCTAGGGGCCCTAATGTGTGGTAAGTAGTTTGAAATCAAAATCTGTACAAAATGGCCAGTGAAATCCGAAAGGTAACATAGAATGTGTCACAGGTACTCTTTGGAATGTGGGCCCCTTTGCCCACCTAGGCTGCAAAAAAGTGTCACACATGTGGTATCTCCGTACTCAGGAGAAGTTGAGCAATGTGTTTTGGGGTGTCATTTTACATATACCCATGCTGGGTATGGGTGACACTTTTTTGCAGCCTAGGTGGGCAAAGGGGCCCACATTCCAAAGAGCACCTTTCAGATTTCACCGGCCATTTTTTACAGATTTTGATTTCAAACCACTTCTCACGCATTCGGCCCCTAAAATGCCAGGGCAGTATAACTACCCCACAAGTGACCCCATTTTGGAAAGAAGACACCCCAAGGTATTTCGTGATGGGCATAGTGAGTTCATGGAAGTTTTTATTTTTTGTCACAAGTTAGTGGAATATGAGACTTTGTAAGAAAAAAAAAAAAAATCATCATTTTCCGCTAACTTGTGACAAAAAATAAAAAATTCTAGGAACTCGCCATGCCCCTCATGGAATACCTTGGGGTGTCTTCTTTCCAAAATGGGGTCCCTTGTGGGGTAGTTATACTGCCCTGGCATTCTAGGGGCCCTAATGTGTGGTAAGTAGGTAAATGACCTGTGAAATCCGAAAGGTGCTCTTTGGAATGTGGGCCCCTTTGCCCACCTAGACTGCAAAAAAGTGTCACACATGTGGTATCGCCGTATTCAAGAGAAGTTGGGCAATCTGTTTTGGGGTGTCATTTTTACATATACCCATGCTGGGTGAGATAAATATCTCGGCAAAAGACAACTTTTCCCATTTTTTATACAAAGTTGGCATTTGACCAAGATATTTATCTCACCCAGCATGGGTATATGTAAAATGACACCCCAAAACACATTGCCCAACTTCTCCTGAGTACGGCGATACCAGATGTGTGACACTTTTTTGCAGCCTAGATGCGCAAAGGGGCCCACATTCCTTTTATGAGGGCATTTTTAGACATTTGGATCCCAGACTTCTTCTCACGCTTTAGGGCCCCTAAAATGCCAGGGCAGTATAAATACCCCACATGTGACCCCATTTTGGAAAGAAGACACCCCAAGGTATTCAATGAGGGGCATGGCGAGTTCATAGAATTTTTTTTTTTTTTGGCACAAGTTAGCGGAAATAGATTTTTTATTTTTCTCACAAAGTCTCCCTTTCCGCTAACTTGGGACAAAAATTTCAATCTTTCATGGACTCAATATGCCCCTCAGCGAATACCTTGGGGTGTCTTCTTTCCGAAATGGGGTCACATGTGGGGTATTTATACTGCCCCTGCATTCTAGGGGCCCTAAAGCGTGAGAAGTCTGGAATATAAATGTCAAAAAAAATTTACGCATTTGGATTCCGTGAGGGGTATGGGGAGTTCATGTGAGATTTTATTTTTTGACACAAGTTAGTGGAATATGAGACTTTGTAAGAAAAAAAAAATAATTTCCACTAACTTGGGCCAAAAAAATGTCTGAATGGAGTCTTACAGGGGGGTGATCAATGACAGGGGGGTGATCAGGGAGTCTATATGGGGTGATCACCCCCCTGTCATTGATCACCCCCCTATAAGGCTCCATTCAGATGTCCGTATGTGTTTTGCGGATCCGATCCATGTATCCGTGGATCCGTAAAAAACATACGGACATCTGAATGGAGCCTTACAAGGGGGTGATCAATGACAGGGGGGTGATCAGGGAGTCTATATGGGGTGATCACCCCCCTGTCATTGATCACCCCCCTATAAGGCTCCATTCAGACGTCCGTATGTGTTTTGCGGATCCGATCCATGTATCAGTGGATCCGTAAAAATCATACGGACGTCTGAATGGAGCCTTACAGGGGGGTGATCAATGACAGGGGGGTGATCAATGACAGGGGGGTGATCAGGGAGTCTATATGGGGTGATCAGGGGTGATCAGGGGTTAATAAGGGGTTAATAAGTGACAGGGGGGGGGTGTAGTGTAGTGTGGTGCTTGGTGCTACTTATTACTGAGCTGCCTGTGTCCTCTGGTGGTCGATCCAAGCAAAAGGGACCACCAGAGGACCAGGTAGCAGGTATATTAGACGCTGTTATCAAAACAGCGTCTAATATACCTGTTAGGGGTTAAAAAAAATCGCATCTCCAGCCTGCCAGCGAACGATCACCGCTGGCAGGCTGGAGATCAACTCTCTTACCTTCCGATCCTGTGTGCGCGCGTTCACAGGAAATCTCGCGTCTCGCGAGATGACGCATATATGCGTGACTCTGCGCAGGGCTACCGCCTCCGGAACGCGATCCTGCATTAGGCGGTCCGGAGGCGGTTAAAGATGGCATCCACTCTCATGTGCAGTGAATGTTCGTATGCATTGTTAAATGATGGAATTAGAAAGTGCAACTTGTCTCGCAAAGAACAAACACTCATACGGCTATGTAAACGGAAAAATAAAAAAAGTTATCGCCCCAGAAAGACAGGAAGTGAAAAAAAAAACGAAAAAACCCTCCAGGGCTGAAAGAGTTAATGCCATACCTTGCCCGGATGCTGGGAAGGTACTGGTGGAATTTTGCCCTCCATTTAAAATGTATTAGGGGACTCATCTATACAGATGCTTTTTTTCAGGGGTGTACTGTACACCTCAGCAAATTTGATGAAGTGGTCGAGGACATGTCATTAAAAAGATGGTCATATCCTGGGTCATTTAGGGGCGGGCACTGTGTTATCATTAAAGGGTTTCTGTCACCCCGCAAAACTCATTTTTTTTTTTTGGATAGTTAGATTGCTCATAGTGCGATATAGGAGAATATAATGCTCTTACTTACTTTCATGCGGCCGATTCTTTATAAAACGAACTTTTATAATATGTAAATGAGGGCTCTTTCGGTGATGTCATCGGCGCAGGCGCACTGAGGGAGTGCTGAGGATACGAGCCTCCTCATCTCAGAGCGCCTGCGCCGAATGACGCGAGGCACGCGATTTTTGAATTACTGACAGGGCCGGCCGGAGGAGGAGATCACGGCTGGCCCTGTCAATCAACACGGCGAGGGGGCGGATTTCTGCAGCAGCTACCAGCAAGTAGACGCCCTACTTGCTGGTAGAGCCCTCATTTACATATTATAAAAGTTCGTTTTATAAAGAATCGGCCGCATGAAAGTAAGTAAGAGCATTATATTCTCCTATATCGCACTATGAGCAATCTAACTATCCAAAAAAAAAAAAATGAGTTTTGCGGGGTGACAGAAACCCTTTAAGGCTGAAACTATTACTCTATTGAATCTAGTAATTCAACACAAAAAACATCCTTGACTCAAATTTTTTGCATCGACGATTCGTTTGTGTCATCTGACCACAGAGTGGGAGTGAAGTGCTTGCCATTAATCCCGCTCCGTGGTCTCCCGCTGGCCCGCAATACTCACCTTTCCAGCTGGGGGCCTCTGGACACTCCACAGCACATCCATGGTCCCGCACTGCACTGACCTCCTGACGTACGCACGCCGTGACCTGACACGCTGTGTGACATCAGACGCCGCAGAGCAGCACGGAATGATGGAGTCTCGGCTGCTCCTCTGCTGGAAAGGTAAGTTGGTGCGACTAAGGCCAGGCGCCCAGAGTGTACTCCGGGTGTCAGGAAGAGCAGGGGGGGGAAAGATGATTTCACAAGAGGGGAGATCTGCTGGCACAAGGGGGGAGAGCTTCTGGCTCTGGGGTGGGGGAGAGCTTCTGGCTCTGGGGTGGGGGAGAGCTGATGGCTCTGGGGTGGGGGAGAGCTGATGGCTCTGGGGTGGGGGAGAGCTGATGGGTCTGGGGGATAGTGGAGCCGATGGCACTGGGGGGAACTGAAGCACTTGGGCTGATCACACAGGGGGGAACGAAGAGCGTTGGGGACTGATGGAAGGGGGTCTGATGAGTTAGTATAAAGGAAAAGTATCATATACAGCCCAAGCTGAAGGGGGGGGATTATAATTCAGAATTACAATGACTATGAATTGGAGGCCCAAAGAATCCTCAGTGACAAATCTTATTACAACCAGGGTTACACATAACCCATTCCCTGAGGTTAATAAAAAACTAAAAGGATCTAATTAAGTCCGCCTATGAAATACAATATATAAACAAAAAAGAAAATAACTTTCTATTACCACGTACCCCCTGCAACCCCTATTTCTACCACCTCCCTAAAATACATAAGAGCATCACCAACCCCCTGGCAGACCAATTGTATCCAACCCTAGGTGTGCCACTAGTAATTTATCTCATTTTGTTGATTTATATCTTCAACCGTACATAAAATAACTTCCCAGCTATCGCCATGATTCCAGCCAATTAATTAGAGAACTATATACAATTGACTGGCAAGACACGTATGCCTTTCTTACACTAGATGTCGCGGCACTATACTCGAACATCCAGCATGGACTAGAGATCAACTGTGTCAAGACTGTACTAGAACGAGATTGCACATTAAAACCCCCACAAACACATTTTCTACTTGACAGCTTACGGTTTATTTTAGAAAACAACTATTTCATATACAATAATACCACATATCATCAATGCAAGGGTACTGCGTTGGGGACGCGGGTAGCGTCGTCTGTCGCTAACCTGTTTATGGGTGAATTCGAAAAAACACATATTAAGGACCATCCAATATATAGGGACCAAATAATTTACTTCAAAAGATACATAGACAACATTTTTATCATCTGGGATGGGGATGAAATATTGGCCAAATCCTTCAGTGAGTCTCTAACTGTACAGACTGGGGAATTACGTTTACCCCTATTTTCAATAAAACAGAAATTGAGTTTTTAGACATCATTGTTACTAACACCAACAATTCTCTATCCACCAGAACTTATTTCAAATCAGTTGACACCAAACAGCTACATTCACTTCACCAGCTTTCATCATAAAAAGTGGCTAAAAAACATCCCGTACAGCCAATATAAAAGAATCCGGCGTAACTGCACTAACAATGAGGACTTTGTAACACAGGCTAAGATACTCAAAAAGAGGTTTGCAGAAAAAGGATATCCAAAGCAACTAATCAAAAATGCGGCAAATAGATGTATGTCAAAAACACCCCAGCAAACCAAAACAGCACAAAAAGAGACAGAATGAGGGAAAGATAAAAACATGCAAACCCCTAAAAGCAGGAACTTTCAGATGTGGAACAAACAGATGCCTGTGTTGCAAAATGATCACACACAACCAAAGTACCTTCACATCTAAACATAATGGCACAACATTCCCCATCAAGCAACGAATGACCAGTCAAGCAAACTATGTTATCTATTTGATAGAATGTGGTTGCGGCCTACAATATGTTGGCCGCACCACACAACCCTTACATTGCCGGATGAATCAGCACCGGTAAAACATCCAAAGACATTACGCAAAACACAGTCTGTCCCGACACTGCACATCTACCCTAGAGAAGGAAAAACACCCAATCCGAGTGACACCCATCGAACAAATACCGGAAAACCCCTTTAATAGGTTTGATAATCTTCAAAAAAGAGAGGTCTTCTGGATCTATCAGTTGGACACATTAGCCCCATTTGGGCTAAATGAAGTAAATAAAACTATACAAAAAAGTCATACAGACCCAGATAAAGGCATCCTACCAGAGCCAGGCAGTATGCACTACCATTGAAGTTTTTTTATCATCATTTATTACCTAATATTTTATATATATATGTTGTAGTTATACACCATCATTATATAGCCCCTTCCCTTTTTTTTTTTTATTCTTTACACTTATTATTATTTCTATTTTATTCCAACCATATTTTACTTAAGATCATATGTATTGTTCGTCCCACCCTAATAAAGCTAATACTTATTAAAGCATTTCATATATGCAAATTAACCATAATCTAGAATCAAAAAAGTTTTATTTACACCAACTCATAATATATTTATACAATATAGGTGTATACTGTATATGTGGATAGTATATATGTAAATATAAAAACACTAATAAAAATATTTATAATGTGGCCTTTAGGTAGAAATCAGGTAACCACCCGATTAGCCTATATAATATATACTAAAAAGATCAAAATCCTTAAAGTATTATGTATATATACATAGCCCCAGATTAGTGATCACTATATACCCCCACTATTATATTACTATTATACTTATTCAAGTGCAGGAATCAGGGCCGGACTGGCCAGAGTTTTTTTTATTTTTTTTATTAATGTGGCAGCAGCCGGGCAGGAGTGGAGATGAGCGCTTCCATTGTGGAAGCGCTCATCTCCATATTCATCTGTATCGCCATCCTCAGGACAGCGATACAGATGAATGGAGGAGGGGAGAGGCGTCTCCCTTGCCCATTCCTCTGGTAGGCTACAGGCACTAGGTCTGTAGCCTATCAGAGGCCGGTGCAGGCGGAGCGATGACGTCATCGCGCACGCCGCCCGAGCCGTACAGCGCGGGACACAGGCCGGAAGAGGCCTGCATCGCATCGCTGACAGCAGCATGGAGGTAATTATATGAGTTTATTGTTTTTATTATTTAATTTTATACTATACTGTGGCAAGAAGGGGGGTGGGGGCCCTATATACTGGCACAATATAGGGGGGGTCGGCACTATGGAGAAGAGGGGAAGCACTATGGGGCCCTATAAACTGGCACAACATGGGGGGGCACTATGGAGAAGAGGGGAAGCACTATGGAGCCCTATATACTGGCACAATATGGGGGGGCACTATGGGGCCCTATATACTGGCACAATATGGGGGGACACTATGCAGAAGAGAGGAAGCACTATGGGGCCCTATATACTGGCACAATATGGGGGGGGGGGTCGGCACTATGGAGAAGAGGGGAAGCACTATGGGGCCATATATACTGGCACAATATGGGGGGGCCTATATACTGGCACAATACGGGGGCACTATGGAGAAGAGGGGAAGCACTATGGGGGCCCTATATACTGGCACATTATGGGGGGCACTATGGAGAAGAGGGGAAGGAGCACTATGGGGGCATCTACTGGGGGCCCTATATACTGGCACGCATTATAGGTGGGCAATATGGAGAAGTGGGGGACAAGAGCACTATGAGGGCATTATATAGGGGCATTTAATACTGGCACCCATTTTGATGCCACTATGGGGAAGGGAGGAAAGGAGCATTATGGGGGCATCTATGTGGGGCAGTCTATAGGGGCATTTTATAGTGCCACATTATGGAGGGCACTATGGAGACGGGGAAGGAGCACTATGGGGGTATCTTCTGGGGGGACTATATAGGAGTATTTTATACTGGCACAAATTATAAGGTCACTATGGGCACCTAAGCTCAACTGGTGGCACTAAGTGTTTTTTGTAGTGGCACACAGTACGGGTCATTGGAACACATGAGGGCACTCTGGGGACATTGGCTCTACTGGGGGCACTAAGAGGAGGTATTTCTTTTTTTACTGCCATACAACGGGGCATTTTTTGTACTGGTGCACATTATAAGGGGGGGGGTTCTACTGTCACACGTTATAAAGAGAATTCCTGAAGTCCTCCACAATTGTCCTCCACGGCCCTGATTCCTGAAGTCCTCCACAATTGTCCCAATTCCAAAACAGGCAGGGGTGAAGACCTTAAGTGATTATCGCCCGGTGGCTCTCACTCCTATTGCTATGAAGTGCTTTGAACAACTTGTCCTCAGGCACATGAAGAGCAAGATCTGCACCTCCATGGACCAATACCAGTTTTCTTACAGAGCACATAGGTCAACTGAGGATGCTGTCTCACTTACCCTTCACACTGCGCTGTCACACCTGGAGCAGAGAGACAGCTATGTGCGGATGCTGTTCATTGATTACAGCTCGACCTTTAACACCATCCCTCCCAACAAGTTGGCAACGAAACTGAACAACTTGGGTCTCAGCTCACACCTGTGCAACTGGATACTGGATTTTCTTACAAAAAGACCACAAGTCGTACGCATGGGCAAGCACTTCTCTTCATCCTTAACACTAAACACTGGGGTACCGCAAGGCTGTGTGTTGAGCCCTCTCCTTTACTCCCTCTTCACAATACCAATACCATTATAAAATTTGCAGATGACACGACCGTGATAGGCCTGATCTCCAACAATGATGAAACAGCCTATAGGAAAGAGGTTGAGAACCTAGAGAGATGGAGTAAGAACAACAACCTCATACTCAATACCAAGAAAACAAAGGAGCTAATTCTGGATTTTAGGAAGAATAAACAAAATGGACACCATCCCATTAGCATTAATGGTGGAAACGTGGAGATAGTTCAAAGTTTCAGATTCTTGGGAGTTCATATTAGTCAGGACCTGTCATGGATAAAAAAACACAACAGAAATTACCCAAAAAAAGGCCTTCAGAGGCTTTATTTTCTGAGGAGTCTGAAGAAAGCACAACTCCCAAAACAGCTGCTAGTCAATTTTTACAGGTGCACCATAGAATCTGTTATCACATACTGCGTGGTACTGCGTGGTAATCCGGCTGCTCTTCTGAGGACAAGAAGACCCTCAAGCGCATCATCAGAATGGCTGGCAGAATCACTGGTACTCAGCTACCATCACTGGAGGACATCTTCACTGCTCGCTGCAGCAACAGGGCAAAAATTATCTGCGGGGATCCAACTCACCCCGGCCACAGCCTTTTCATTCCCCTACCCTCTGGTAGGCGTCTTAGAGCCCTACATGCCCGCACCACTAGGCTGAAGAACAGCTTTTACCCCAAAGCAATCAGTCTCCTAAATGCTCAGAGACTATTGCCCCTTCCAAAGATAGAAACTACCACAGACTGAAAGTGACTGCTGCATTCATGAACCCAGATGATCTCTTGTCTGCAGTGGTGTCTGAACAGAGTGTATATATACTCATAAGCACTTCCCACTTTGCTCTTGCTATATATATGCTGTGAACTGTGAATAGTAATGCTTTCTAGTGCAATGGGTTTTTTTTTTCGGTTTTTTTTTCTAGTGTAATACTTTAGTTTAAATGTCAGTTCTTGTTCCTCTGTCCATGGCATCTAGGATTGCTCCAAACAACATTTCATTGTATTACATTATATTGTACAGTGACAATAAAAGCATCTTATCTTATCTTATTACTATCGGGGCATTATGGTGGGCTTTATTACAACTGGGGGACTATGGGAGCATTATTACTTGTGGGACACAATTACTGTTGGGGACACTGTAGGAGCACTATTACTACTAAATGCACTCTGGCAAAGAAATAATTACTATTGTTGGGACTTTGGGAGCACCATTACTTTGGGGGCACCCTGGCACAGCATCAGCTTAGCACAGTTCTTTTTGCAGTATAGTTTTTGGGAGCATAGCTTCCCAGTATTGGGGGTGCATGATGGGATGTTAATTGGAGGATGATGGAAAAGTAGGAAACTAAGATGTCTGTCAAACTCTGCAGAGACGTGAGAAGGCTGAAAGAAATTATCACGGTGGTCTGGTCTGAATGGAGAAGATGAAGAAAGAGAACATCTACATCAGCGGAGACGTCACTGGATATAAGAGGTATGGGGCGCTGTATTAGGCTACTTTCACATCTGCGTTAGTGATCCTGGCAGGCTGTTCCAGCTGAGAATTCACTGGATCCGGCACTGCTGGATGCAGACAGAATGCCCGCCAGCCCCATTAACTATAATGGGGAACGGCAGAGATCCGGCCACAATCTGGGAAAAATGCAGAGAATCAGCGGGACATAAACCGCTGCATGCTGTGCTTTGTGTCCAGTCGATTCCTTGCATTTTCTGCCGGATTAGGTGGCCGGATCGTACTAAGACCCCTAATGTCACCTGGGGACCCCCAAAGAAGCTTGTGTGTTGGCTGAAGCCTTCCTATCTTACTGGTGGCTGGCCCTGCCTCTCAATTGTGCTTCCGGTTTTGGCTCCGCCCCTAGACTGCAAGGGGGTGGGGCCTGTTGGGGGTCATGTGATTGGGCTGCCTATTTTTTGTCCCAGTCCGGCCCCCATCGGCCGAGCGTACCAGCCCGATACAGGAGAAGCCGGCCTGTCACCACGCCCCCCTCCCACACTCCGAGCGCCGTGGAGCTTGGATGTATGAACAAAACCATCAATAGAGCCCTGATGCGATCTGCATTAGTAGTGTTACTAATGACTACTACTGAGTCACTACTTAGACGCCCCTCCTGTGGACACACCTTTTCCAAAATTCTCCCCCCCTGCACTCCCTTCCTCGCCTCCCCCGTTGTTGGCGCCAAAACACAACCAGGAAAGCATATATATGTGTTCTGTTTGTTTTAAACTTGTTTTACTGTCCTGATGAAGGGGGTATTTCACCCCTGAAACGCGTAGATGAATTAAAGCCATTTTAAACTACACGCCTGATCTAAATGGTATCCTTGGCAGCGCCCGCAGAAGAGGTTTATCTGTTTTTATTCGGTACAAGTATCACTCTGAGGGGGCTAGCCCCAGCTATTTTCCTTCTGGAGGGCCCCTCATCCCTGGATGATGATAAGTAGGCATGCAGAGGAGGAGAGGAATGTGGCATCCCCTTTTTACTCGCAGTAATAGAGGCAGGAATGGCGTATGTCTCCTCAACTGAATACATTGCTTGGTATGGACAGGCCATTTTTATTTTTATTGGGGTTTGTGATTGAACACGTGTAAAATGTTATTTATTCTCAGGGGTGTGTACAGTATGCAGAGGACAGACCCCATCAGTAAAATATATGGTACTGAACGGTGCTCAGCAGGTGCACAATGCACGCATGCAGATGATGCATGTGTGCAAAAATCTAAGCTACCACCATCTCAAATTTATTATAATTATATATATATATATATATATATATACACACACACACAAACAGAGAGAAAGCGAGAGAGATTTCTATATTATATATTTAGTATAACTAACTATTAATAATTTTTTTTTCACCCAAAAACTGCACTGCGTGTGTACAAAAGCTGCAGAAAAAAAAATCAAAATGCTTGCTAAATATATATATATATACTAGCAGAAGGACCCGACTTCGCACGGGTATATTTAATCTATTTCATTTTATGATTCCGTGTGTCATAAAAAGATATCAACAGTTTCCCCCATAACAGTGACCTCCACAGTGCCCGCCCCTTTAACAATGACCTCCACAATGCCCGCCCCTTTAACATTGACCTCCACAGTGCCCGCCCCTTTAACAATGACCTTCACAGTGCCTGCCCCTTTTACAGGGACCTCCACAGTGCCCGCCCCTTTAACAGTGACTGCCCCTTTAGCATTGACAACCCCTTTAACAGTGACCTTCATAGTGGCCGCCCCTTTAACAGTCTTTGTGTATTGGACAGATCTAAATTCCTCTCAATGAATGAGGGGAATAGAGAAATAGGAGAGAAAAGGGGTGCACAATAGGGTAGTATGTATATACAGATACAATGATAATATCATAGGAATTGTGAAGGCTCACCTTTTTTGGTTGTGCAAAATTTAGGCACAACTCTATTGAAGGCTTTAAAGTGATGAGACTTATCTTCCGGAACTGCAGCCACAGATTGTGAGTTCTTTTTGATGGGATGTCCAGTCCCACAAAAGGAAAAATGGCAATAAGAGAGAAATTCTGCTTCGGCGCAAGTCCACAAATGGAAACGGTCTCACAAGTATGATAGTTCTTCTTTAATGGAAACAACGCATTTCGGGGAGTGAAACTTCCCCTTCATCAGGTTTCATAGTATTACAATAAACAGACAAATATTTATAGGTGCAGAATAAAAATTTTTTTTTTAAAAAGTCAAAAACGAGCACCTGGGGCCCGCCCCCTGGGGGCGGAGCTACCTACAGGTGTCACTTCAGACATCAGGTAATGTCACCTGATGTCTGAAGTGACACCTGTAGGTAGCTACGCCCCCAGGGAGCGGGCCCCAGGTGCTCGTTTTTGGCGTTTTGTTTTTTGTTATTCTGCACCTATAAATACTTGTGAGACCGTTTCCATTTGTGGACTTGCGCCAAAGCAGAATTTCTCTCTTATTGCCCCTTTAACAGTGACCTTCACAGTGCCCGCCCCTTTAACAGAGACCTCCACAGTGCCCACTCCTTTAACAGTAACCGCCCATTTAACAGTGACTTTCACAGTGACCGCCCCTTTAACAGTGACCGCCCCTTTAACAGTGACTTTCACAGTGACTGCCCCTTTAACAGTGACTTTCACTGTGACTGCCCCTTTAACAGTGACTTTCACAGTGACCGCCCCTTTAACAGTGACTTTCACAGTGACCGCCCCTTTAACAGTGACTTTCACAGTGACCGCCCCTTTAACAGTAACTTTCACATTGACTGCCCCTTTAACAGTGACTTTCACAGTGACCGCCCCTTTAACAGTGACCTCCCCTTTAACAGTGACATTCACATTGGCCGCCCCTTTAACAGTGACTTTCACAGTGACCGCCCCTTTAACCTCTTAAGGACACAGGGCGTACAGGTACGCCCTGATGTCCTGGTACTTAAGGACACAGGGCGTACAGGTACGTCCTGTGTAGTTCCGATCACCGTCATGCGGTGATCGGAACAAGGTGCCTGCTGAAATCATTCACCCCTGTCCCTGTGCGAGGTGTCGCGGCAACGGTCCTCAAGTCATATAACGCCATGCGCAAAACCCGGACATGGTACAAAAAAGTTGCGGTCTACTTGGTGCAGGTTGCCTTGTACAACTCTTTTGTGCTGACCCAGAGCACTGGCAACACAGGGAAATTCCTCCAGTTCTATGAGGCAGTCCTCAAGGACCTGATCTTTTCTGACCGTGAAAGAGGAGACCGGAGTACCTCGGGAACTGGAGGCGCCCAGATCGTCCCTAGCCAACACTTTCCAGGTGTGGTCCCCCATACTGGAAAGAAGGGATGGTCCCAAAAAAAGTGCAGAGTGTGTAACAGGAGGGGGATACGGAAGGACACCACCACTCAGTGTGACACATGCCCTGATCATCCGGGCCTCTGCACTGACTGTTGCTTCAGGGAGTACCA